>NC_054832.1:49488932-49788932 GCF_018345385.1 Vulpes lagopus | reverse complement strand
ATCCAAACCAGGGCCAAATATTGCCAATATTTGTGGATGTATTTTAAAACATGTACATTTCCATAAAACTAGATTTGCAATGTTGGTGCTATTTCCTGCCAGATAATAAGGAAGAAATCTTTACGAATTAGTCAGACAGCATTGTAGAGAGACAGGAAAATGACATTAGCTCACAAGTTCTGGGGAGAAAAATATGAATAAATATTTTAAATTTTTAATTCAACTGGAGAATATAATAAATCCTTGTCAGTCTTTCCTAGTACATTTTGACTAAGTGGAAAGTTAGTGATCTGGAGATTTGTCGTTGACTAGAACAGCTAAATAAGTATCATTGAAACTCAAACACTTTTGAGAGTAACAAAGGGACACTCTTAGTAATCACACCAGGAAAATAAGTGCAAATATTGGCCATCCCAGTTTAACCAGGTGATCAGGCCACCACAACTAGATACACAATTTGTAGAAAATACTAGTAAGAAGCAGGAAAAGCTAGACTGGTATTGTGTGAAGCCAACTCAGGAGCATGCTGAGATTTGTGGACCACAGACTCAAAAAAAAAAAAAATTTTAAGGAAGATTTAATCCCATTCCATAAATTAGTTAAAATTTTACTCCATTATAATTTAGAATATGTCTACTGTATGCTAAATCCATTTATCCATTTGATTACAATGAAATATATTTCATTGATAGCAATGAAATATATTTGCTTTCAGAGCCAAAGATTCTGCAGATAAATGTTATTAATTTTCAGTTACATGAAAAGAGATTTCTGGATTTTTCCCTTCCACTTCTACTGATCCCTTCCTTTTCTCTGCATTAAAGCCAAATGAGAAGCTAAGCAAAAAAGGTGGGTTTAAAGATATATCCATAGTTTTGACTGTCAACATCATAATCAGAAAAAAAAGTAGCATATTTATAGATGGGATTGCAGAAAAGACTGTATGAGAAAAACTAAACGTGCTATGAAATGGTTGGTGAGTCACTTTTGATCAAATAGCATAGTCTGAAATACTAATAGGTTTAATAATGATCATTATTTATGATTAGCATTGATAATAATAACTAATAGAGAAAATGCTTAGTATGCACCAGGAATCCTTCTAAGCCCATCACATATGTAACTACTTTAAATCTCTAGATAATCTATAAAAAATCCCCAAAAAACAAGAGACAAATCCATCTCTAGACAATCCTATGAGGTAGGTATGGATATTACCCCCATTTGCAGATTATTAAACTAAAAGCAAGGTGAGGTTAAATCATTTGCTCATGTTCACACAGCTAGTAGGTATTTGATTTGAGATTTCAACCCAAGCATTTTGGATCTAGAATGCTTATAATTAAACTCCCAACTACAGTTATAAAGATTTGTCCAAAGACAGGATAAGCCTCTTCCAAATGTAGAGAAATTCCAGTAAATAAAGAACATGCAGGAAGCAGTCTTAATTGATGAGTAAACAAGACAATATTACCATAAGGTCTGTATGCCCTGAAGGTATTTATAGACGTTTATAAATTTATAAATTATAACATTTATTTAGAAGTAGCTTAATTGTAAAATATGCTTTTTTAGAAAACATGAAATATTTACTGCATTTGCAACAACAACAAAAATGTACATTTAGAAAAAGAACTACAGGATACACTCACAGCAGCCTCATTTATATAAGGTGGTGATACTGATTTTTACACAGTTAATACTTTAAACTTAAAAAAAGCAAGACCTCCAAGAGCCTAACTTTCTGATAACCACATGTATTCAAAGAGTGAGTTCAAGAGCAAGACTGAATTTCAAAGGGATGATATGTTTTTCCTTTCATAACTCCAGATTCCGATAAGAGGCAAGAACAAGACAACCTAAAAGCCAATCTTAAAAGTCACTTTAAAAAAAATACATGGCAGGTGAAATCGAAACTACTCAGTCATACCTAGCCAAAATAAGCATCACATACCTATATAAAACATTCATGCATGGGGACACAGCTAGTCCTAATCCATCTGTTGTTGAAAAATATATAAAAAAAGAAAAAGAAGAGATGAAAGAATGCTCTAAATCTCTCTGAAGGAGCTTGCTCTGTTCTCTGTTCAGTGGCAGCTGTTCTAAACTAATTCAACTGGTTTCCTTTCCAATTTTTTTACATTTCAATGACTTACATTTCAATTGTTTCTCATGTTTTTCCCGTGGGAAAAATCCCAACATTTTTCTGATGAATTCTACATTGTTACCAATATCATACTTGTATCATTAAAATATTAATGGATAAAAAAGCAAAGTAAAGCATTCTTAAATTTAAAATTAAATTCTTGGGGTAACTGGGTGATGGGCACTGATGAGGCACTTGATGGGATGAGCACTGGATGTTATACTATATTTTGGCAAATCGAACTTCAATAAAAACAAATGAAAAAAAATTAAATTAAATTAAATTCATTCTTTACAAATACTTCCAGAGGGGGGGAAAAAATTGTTGGAGATACAGTATATGTTTTAGTAATAGGTAATCTGTTGCTTAAATATCAAAGGACAAAATTCAGTAGGGTGATTTATGGCTTCACCAATAAAAAATGTGTAAGTGATTACTAGTAAATTATCAGAATTGCTTATCAAATTTTACAATTACTGAATTTTACATAATCCCTGTCTTACTTATTTTTGAAAATTTGTGTACTTGATAATCATCATGGAATTCATAAAATGCCACACAGAGTTGATTATAGATACACAGACCAAGATTAAGAAGTGGGCAATGAGGGATGCCTGGGTGGCTTAGAGGTTGAGCATCTGCCTTCAGCCCAGGACGTGATCCTGGAGACCCGGGATTGAGTCCCACATCGAGCTCTCTGTATGGAGCCTGCTTCTCTCTCTGCCTATGTCTCTGCCTCACTCTGTGCCTCTCATGAATAAATAAACAAAATCTAAAAAAAAAAAAAAAATTAGACAATGACTTGACCAGAAATTTTAATTTAGCACTCATCTATGACAAACAGGTTTTTTTTTTTTTTTTTATGATAGTCACACAGAGAGAGAGAGAGAGAGAGGAAGAGACACAGGCAGAGGGAGAAGCAGGCTCCATGCAGGGAGCCCCACGTGGGATTCGATTCCGGGCCTCCAGGATCACGCCCTGGGCCAAAGGCAGGCGCTAAACCGCTGAGCCACCCAGGGATCCCGACAAATAGGTTTTGAGGAACTAACTCTTCAGTCTTACAGTTTTACTCTATTTCAAAGGGCACGTCTCCAATGGACTAAAAGTCATTTATTCAATCAATTCAGTACATATTTATTGTGTGGCTACCATGTGTATGCTAACACTGGTGAATATTATTGACTAAAATATATTCCCTTTTGGTGAGTCTATAATTTAACAGAGACAGTGAGAAAAGAAATTTCAATTCAATTATATGGCATACCTAAGTTTCAAAATTCCACTTTTATTGTGTCTAGAAAAAGCTTAAGAGTTTCAGTAATTAAGAAATCAATATGAAAAATAAGTATGATGAGCCTTCATACAAAATTCACTGAGGAATTATAATAGCATAGTGGTCTCCAGAACAAGATAAGGGATAATAGAATTTTTCCAGACACTGATCATACTGCTCCTTAATTATTATGTCTCATTGTATCTGAAACTCCAGAGGACACTGACCACAAATGAGAAGCAACATTAAATTATGTTATGTGGAGGATGTGATGAGTTTGTGCACTAAATTGATTTAACTTTTTCCTCTATTTTTAGGCAATTTATATAATCTCTATTTTTTCAATTCAATAAAAATTTTTACAAACACATTTTTGTACTTACCATGCTATTTTTTTTTTTTTTACTAATTAAAAAAATTATTATTGTAGTATAGTTGACATACAAGGTTGTATTAGTTTCAAATGTGTAACACAGTGATCTTCTAATTAAGGCCTTTTCTTTCTTAAAGAAAACCCTTAATATTTATTGTAAGGCCAGTTTAGTGTTGATGAACTCCATGCTATTTTCCTACGGTTAAATGTTAGATGCAGAGTTTTTAGGTCATAGAGAAAATACTTGGAAAACTTGGTGCATATGACCAGATTTCTTTAAAAATTTTGATGTTTAACTTTTTTTCTTGGTCATACGTGAAAAGGCCTATGTTTCATTTACAAAATTTAAAGTTGTTTCCTCAGTCACACTAATTGTATGTCAAAAGCTCAATAGAACGCTTGATAGAATGGTATGTGTTTACTGTTGGTCTACGTCCCGTACATTTTTTAAAAATGCATTCCCAGCTATATCATTGTCATTATTGCTATCCAAAATAATTATTTCCATATTATTTTCTAAGCAATCATTGGTGATATTTTTTTTAAATATTAATGTTTGTACATCACCACAATCCTGAACCATTTTATTCATTTGAATAGTTTTTTGTGATGCTTCTCCTTAATGCAAATGTTATGACATCTGCAAATAATGATGCTAATTGGGAAAAAAAAAATCCCCATGGACTAAAGTCATTTTTGGTGAAGTTGAATGTAGTTCCTTTGTGCCTTGTCCCCTCCCCTTCGGAAACAGTCCAAATGGGCCACCTTCTCAGTGTTGTACTCTTTCTTCCAGACTTAGCTCTTCTAGACTAAGCAGCACTGTCTACAGTAAATCCCTGTCACTTTTAAGAAACTGGCTTAAAGACAAATGACTAGAAGCAGGCCTGTACTTTCCTTTAGACCTCCCTTTGAGCCATTAAATGCTGTTTCTCCATAATGACGGAAGGAACAAAACATATGACATATCTCAGTCATTTTATGGTCTACCCATGCATCTTTCACTAATCTTTCCAAAACAAGGAATGTTGATAGAACGTGCCAAACTTTAATTTACTTCCTGAAAAACTGTCATTATTTCCCAGGAAATAAATTCATACATCAACTCCTAATGTCTTCATTAATTAATCTGAAGCGTTTTGTATCTGGCAAAATTTTCTTGAGGTTTATGATTTGCTACCCTCTCATTTTGTGATTTCACTGCCCCAAGGAATTCTTTGGGGTTGTTTGTTTGTTTGCTTGTTTGTTTTTACTCTGTTATCTCCTTCCTCTTTTCCTAGACTTGTGTATTTTTGGTCAGGGTGGGCAGATTGTCCTATCATTTTTGCTTCACCTCATATGCTATAGAGATTTAGTATTTATCGGTATCTAAAAGCTGCTCCCTCCTCCAAGAAAGTCTGTGAAACTGTTGCCAATTCCCAGCTAATCTCCAGCACCAGTTTAGTATTTCTCAAAAGGTTTTTACAGTTGCACACTACTGTGAAACAGAAAAAAAAAAAAGAATGTTGTTATTAAGGTTTCAGAATGGGATAAAAATTTTACTGAAATGATGAATATTTTGTATTTGTAATCATGTTAAGATGGCATCTTGAATCTCCATGGGATCTTTAGCCTTAGATTCCTCCAGCTTTATTAATATTCTTTTCTCTATCATTCTTCTGGGACATTAAAGCTTGTTACTCACTCCACTTCCTGAAAAGTTCTATCCCAGCTGAAAGCCTCCTGGGGTACACAGGGCAGAAGAATAATGATCACCATTTTCAAAAGCCTCAGCCCCAGGCAAGATTTGACTTTTCTAGGATCCCCACCATCACCTACAGATTTTCATGTACAGGAAGAGCTTTTCTTATTTCACAATACTCCTGAAAGAACCACCAGTCCCCAATCATGCACATGCCAAGAAGTACATATATACCAAGAGGATCTTCTTACTTTAACATTTTCCAAATAAAGAGTCTGGAATTTCAGCTCATTTTAGCATTTTTATGAGACTAGAATGATAATCGCAATATCATTGTACATTAGAAACTAAGACCAAAAAAATAATACAGAATAAAGTAGTAATTGAGGACTAAATTTGACCTACATAGTATTTTAAAATATTATGTATTATTATTCTAAAATATAAAGATGTGATTGGATTTCTATTATCTCAAAAGAACTCATCTTTTCCATGCCCATGCAGAGATCAAATCAACCAGAATCAAGATCAGTACAGGCATTCCAGCTAGGTTAGTAGTCAGTACAAATCACTGTAGCTAAATTGGTTGTTCCATGATCAATATCAATCAGGAAGCTACAAAGTTTATGTGCATGCTCAAGCTGCAGTCAAATGGTCATGTGAATTAGGTAAACACCAACCAGTGATATTATCAATAACAATTATGATCATGTTTTTCCATTATAACTTCCTTTTTATTGGATTAGCAGGCAAACAAGTAGTTTGATTTTTTTTTTAATTAGAAAGCAACTTCAAAATTTTAAGGTTATTCAAAATATTATCTTAAAAATGACTCTGTCCCTTACCCCCCCATACAAAGCAAATAAATGCGTTATCTACCACAATTATAATGCTGCTTACAGCTATGCCTTAGGCCTTAGAGAATGTGGGAAAACAAAAGCAGGTTATTGGTAAGTGTGATGAAAGTATTTTGATATTTTCTTTACATTCTACATTTCCATTTACTATTACTTTTGATTTCTCAATACTTAAATGTAATCTGCATTGTGCTTTTCTTATAAGTTAATATTTTTCTTTATAGTTTATAATATTTCACCCAGCATTAACATTACACCATGCTGTTAACTGTTGTGAGTGTAGCTAAATTCATTGGAATTTGTTCTTAATGTATCACATTTTATGTGATACAATATTTTTAAAACCTTTCTACATATCTGTAGAATTTAAGGAACTATAATTGAAGCATTGTTAAATATCTAACACCAAGACCTTGTATTCTTCTGGTCTTCTTTGGATGTCTTTTCTCTAATCAGCAGCCCTTAAGATTCTCTTTGAGGTAGAACAAAAGGGAGATGTGCTAAACACAAAATTGAAGGGCAAAAATGAGAGCAAGGACACAGGTTTCCATCAGCACTGACTTTCAATACAAAACACTCTTGTTTGGCAAGTCTGTTTATATTTATGCAATGAAAGTATCTGTTGTATAGTCATCACTAGTCAATCTGCAAGTAACATACATACATTCACAAAACATACATATTCTATACATCATAAAGAGAAGACAATTAGAATACAGATTTAGTGTCTATAATGAAAAGAGAATCTTAAACTTTAAATTTTTGAAGCTACAGGAAAGATCATATACTTCCTTTTTGCATTTTATAAATTTGCAATGGTAGCAATGGATGGGCTAGATCAGAACATAAGCTCTGAGATACATTTGTGTGCTTTCTACTACACAACTATGCCCTGTAATATGCCAGCAGAACTCATTAGAGAAGCAACTTTTGCCCAAAGAAACTACATTTTCATCATACTGTTTTGCAGATAGCAGTAGAGAAATTCTTTTGAAATCTTCATAACGATGGCATATAGATTTCTCTGTTCATGAAGATAACAAAGCTATTGTTTTGACTTTCCTTGTAAAATTGTAAGAGAATAATAAAGCCACTCCCCAAACAAAGAAATGTATGCTTTAGTTTGTCTGTCATTGGGGTGTACTGCTAACTCTTCTAACTGCATCTGAGCTTGCCGTGTTTCTGGAAGATGCATTTCAGATTCTTTCGTACCTTTTGTTTTGGTTAATAATATCATATATTTTTTGTTAGGGCACCTGGGTGGCTCAGTGGTTGAGCATCTGCCTTCAGCCCAGTGCATTATCCCAGGGTCCTGGGATCGAGTCCCACATAAGAATCCCAGTAGGAAGCCTGCTTCTCCTTCTGCTTATGTCTCTGCCTTTCCCTGTGTGTCTGTCATGAACAAATAAGTAAAATCTTAAAAAAAAAATACTTTCGTTAATTAATACAATGAAAGATATTATTATTCTTTAATGTATTTTCACTATGTAGTATATGGGAATACAGTTTTTATTCACTATTGGATAATGAATTTTCATAAAAGATCATGTTGTTGCATTTGACAGTTAGTCACTGACTAAAAAAGAATTGGCTATGATAGGGCCAGCCACCAGGAATATTACCATGTGGTGGTTAACTTTTTTAACTCTCCTTTCAACAAGAATGTTATCTGACACCGTGGTGGTTATCAGTTAATGGTTTATATCCATTTGTCTTTCATTATTTCAGCAAATAGTTATTGAGCATCTAATGCAGTTTTCCTATTGCTTGAGTAGAAAATTACAGAAACCATTACTGCTGAGTCCCTCACCATGTACCTTAAGACGTATTTGTCCATAAGGTGCTATACTAAAATATAGTTAAATACTCTAGGTTAAAAGAAGATTTTTTTTTTTGACATTTCATAGTTCTCCATTTTATTGTTAACATTACATAGGTCTACCTCCACAAACTGCTTCTTGCTTTGGAACTGAAAAAATAATGTTGTATTTAAATGACCAAGTCTGGGATCCCTGGGTGGCGCAGCGGTTTGGCGCCTGCCTTTGGCCCGGGGCGCGATCCTGGATACCCGGGATCGAGTCCCGCGTCGGGCTCCCTGCATGGAGCCTGCTACTCCCTCTGCCTGTGTCTCTGCCTCTCTGCCTCTCTCTGTGTGACTATCATGAATAAATAAAATCTTTAAAAAAATAAAAATAAATAAATAAATGACCAAGTCTCTTCCCTATATAATGCACTGTTCAATAGCCTTTAATTAACTGCCATATAACAATTTCACTTGTAGATATATACCCAAAAGACCTGAAAGCAGCATCTCAAGAAATATTTGTACACCCATGTTCAAGCAATATTATTCACATTAACCAAAAAGTGAAAGTAACTGGAGTATTCTATGAAGAATGAATGAATAAGCAAAATGATAATATACATATGTAATATACATATGCAGTGGAATATTATTCAGCATTGAAAAGAAAGGAAACTATGATGCATGATACAGCATGGGTGAGCCTTGAGGACATTATGCTAAGTTAAATAAGCCTATCACAACAGACAAATACTATATATTCCAATTACATGAAGCACCTGGAATAATCAAATTAATAGGGACAGAAAGTAGAAGGGTGGTTGCCAGGGGCTGGGAGAGGAAGGGAATAGGTAATTGCTGTTTAATAGAGTGCTGGCAGAAACGGTTATGAGTGATGTGTACCCTCTACTCCAGCATCGTAAAGATGCTACAACTTTAACCAAGTTATGAATGACTCAAGCAGGGTCTTGCAGTGGAAAATCAATGTACTCTTTTTCAAAGGTGACATTCTTTTCATAGATCTTGAAGTACTATAGTATTTCTTCTTCTTGGTATTATGCTAGAGATCTATAAAGAAGAATGACTATGATCTCTAAGAGTCACATCCATATTCTCTTGTGCCACTTGTTAGTATGCATATGAGCCCTTTAACTCTCATTCTTCTCTGCTTTATAGTGCAAATAATAATGTCTTTTTGGAATGGAGTTAATAAAATCATCTTTAGCCACAGATGATATGATCTTTTGCATAAAACACTTTAAGAACTCACTAAAAATTCTTAGAATAAACAAGTTCATCAGGGATGCCAAAGACAAGATCAATATTTTAAAATAAATTATACTTATTTTTTAAAATCAATTGTATTTCTATACAATATCAATGAGAAATAAAAGAATAAAATAATAATAAAAAAATTAAAAAAAAAGAGAAATCAAAAAATAAAATCAAATAAAATAAAATAAAATAAAATAAAATCAAGAGGGGCTCCTAGGTGGCTCAACCTGTTAAGCATCTGTCTTTGGCTCAGGTCGTGATCCCAGGGTCCTGAGATTGAGCCCTGCATTGGGCTCCCTGCTTAGCAGGGAGCCTGCGTCTCCCTCTCCCTCTGCCCCCTCCCTCTTGTCCTACTCATGCACTTTCACTCTCTTTCTCTTAAATAAATAAATATTTTTTTAAAAAATGAAATCAAAAAATAATTCCAAACAATTCCACATGGCATCCACAAATATTTAGGAATAAATTTAACAAGTGCAAAGCTTATAACCGGCAAGCCGGAATACATTACCAAAGGAGATTAAAGACTTAAATAAGTAGAAAGAAAGCCTATGTTCATGGATCTGGAAACTTAATATTGTTAAGATAGCAATTTTTCCCAAAATTGATTTATAAAGTGAATGCAATATCCCAGCAGGGTTTTTTGTTGTTGTTGTTTTTTGTTTTTTTTTGTTTTTTTTGTTTTTTTGTTTTTGTTTTTTTTTTTGCAGAAATTGACAAGCCAATCCTAAAACTTATAGGGAAATGCAAAACAATCTTTAAAAAGCCAAAATGGGAAGCACTTGGGTGTCTTAACTGGTTAGGTGTTTATCTTCAGCTTAGGTCACGATCTCAGAGTCCTGGAATGGAGCTCCCAGCATTACTGGTATTATCTGGCTCTCTGCTCAGCAAGGAGTCTGCTTCTGACTCTCCCTTTGCCCCTCCTCTCCACTCATGCTCACTCGTGCTCTCTCTCAGATAAATAAATAAAATCTTTAAAAAAATATATTAAATAAATAAATAAAACTAAAAAGCCAAAATAGTACTAAAAAAGAAGAAAGTTAGAGGACTTATACTTCTCAATTTGAAAACTTACAACAAACTACATTAAGAATGTGTGGTGCTGTGGCACCTGGGTGGCTCAGTGGTTGAGCATCTGCCTTCGGCTCAGGTCATGATCTTGGGGTCTTGGGATCCAGTCCCCCATCAGGCTCCACACAGGAAGCCTGCATCTCCCTCTGCCTATGTCTCTGCCTCTCTGTGTGTGTCTGTCATGAATAAACAAACTATATATATATATAATTATATATATATATATATATTTCATATATATGTGAAATAGAACTTGGAGCTCAAAATAGCATCTTATATCAACAGCCCATTGAATTTTGACAAGAGTCTCAAGAATATTCAATCAGAAAAAATAGTCTTTTAAACAAATGGTACTAGGACAGGACAACTGGATATTAATATGCAAATAAAGGTAGATCCCTTCCTCCTGTCATACACAAAAATGAACTCCAAATAAAAATTAGATCTTATTTTTTAAATGTTACTTAATAATAAGTGTGACCAAAATTAAGCATAAAACTCATGAACAAATTGTTTACATTTATTAATTAAAATAAATGGTGAATTTTCTATAGTGCTAATAGATTGAGATATTCAATATCTTAGTTTCTCATTAGTATACTATTAATTTAATGCAATTTAATAGAATTCAGTGTTTTTCACAAAATTTAAAAAGATCTGCCTAAATTTTATATGACAGAGCCAATAATAGCCAACAATATTTTAAGGTAAAAATTGTCTCTACTGTATTTCAAAACAAAAGATAGCATTGTAAACAGTGTGTAAGAGATAGCTAGATTAATGAAACTGAATAAAGAAAACAGTTGCAAACCCACAGTTTAATGAAAATTTTGTGTGTGACAGTGGATGCATTACACATGAGTGGGAAAAAGTAATGAACTATTTAATAAATTGTGTTTGTTTAGTTGTAGGTCCATATGAAAAGGCATTAATAAGTATATCCTTATACTATGTAAAACATAAATTCCAGATTTAATTCAAAGACAAAAATGAGAAAAGCAAAACCTCTTTTTAAAAATAAGATACAATTTTCATAATATTATTAGTACTAGATATAAGGGCTTTTAGTTAAGGAAGATTAGCTTTTATTTAATCAATCTCATCACCAAAAATAAAGAAAAGTTAGAGGTTATGTGATTGAAGGTGTGAGAGAGAACCAACTTAGCTATATCCAAAAATGTCAAGATTCTGAAGACAAACGAAGTGCAGATTTATAAGACCAATCCTTGGTGTGACTTTTTCTCTGAAGGCATTCGCCAACCCAACCTACAAATGGCAGGATGGGCATTTGAGAGTCTGGGCAGTGCAGCAACCATATCACACAACCACAGAAGCAAGAGTTAGAGCTCAGAACCCACCAAGGTACAGGCACTCTGGGAATAAGCCCTGGGTTTAAAATGGGTCCCCTAAGGAGTAAATATAGGACACCCCTAACAGAAAAAAAGTGTCACTGAATAGTCTCATTTATTGATTTTCATATGAATATTTGCCTTTGCCTTAGCTATGACTGAGAAACAGACAGACTTCGGGCAACCCTACATGTTTGAAAGACAAAAAGTGGAGTTCAGGATCCCAAAGATGAAGGCCTTGTAAATAGTCTCGTTTTTCAGGTAAAACCAATAAAGGACTCAATAGAGGATTAAGGGTGATGTGGAAAAAGAGAGAAAATTGGTAACAGAAACTGATATAGAAATCCACAGCTGATCCAGATACTAGAATATCAGATATATCTTTACAATCACAATAACACATACATTAAAGAAAATAGAGAAGGTATAAGAGTTCAACAAAAATGAGAATATATAATAGAAATGCAAATAGAAATTACAGATCTGAAAATGTCATAACTAAAATAAAGAATTCAATAGATGAGTTTATTTTTTTTTATTTTTTCAATAGATGAGTTTAATGGCAGATTAGCCACACTATCTTCACTCCAAAAAAAAAGAAAAAAGGATTAATGAGGTGGAAGACAGGTCATTAGATTCATACTCAAGCACAAAGAGAGAGAGAGAGATGGGTGAGGGAGGGAGGATGGAAAATATACTACAGTACTTAAGAGACAAATAAGATATATTAAAATACATAACATAACCTGTAACTAGAGTCTCAGGTGGAAAGTCAAAGAGAAAACTACAAAGCAATACTTGAAAGAACAAAACAAATCATCTTTCAAAGCTGATTGAATGCATTAAACACATATTCAAAAAACACAACAAAAGTTTATGCAAAATAAATAGGTATAAAACAACACCAAGGCACACCATAGGATAACCAAAGACAAAAAAAAATTAAAAAATAAAATCTAAAAGCAAGAAAGTAGAAAAACATGGACCCATTACCTAAACTAAGAGCAATAGAACTGACAGGTAGGTGACTTTTCTGTGGAAATGATAGGAGCAGAGGATAATACAGTTGAAAAAAAGTAATACACTAAAAAAAACCCTGACAACAATGCACTAAAATAGAATGCTATTCACAGAGAAAATTTGCTTCACAAATGAAGGTAAAGACTTTTCAGATATATAAAAATTGAAAAAATGTATCACTGTCAGATCCACACAAATAAAAATACTTAAAAAATACTTAAAATGGAGGGGAGCACCTGGGGGCTCAGTCACTTAAGCATCTGACTCCTGATGTCTGCTCAGGTCATGATCTCAGAATCATGCAATCGAACCCCATAAGCACACTGCGCTGGGCATGGAACCTGCTTGAAATTCTCTCTTTTCCTCACCCTCTGCCCCTCCTCTGCCTTTTCTCTCCCTCTCTCTCAAAAATAATTACTTAAAATAGAGGGAAAATGATCTCATGTGAAAGCCTAGAGTTCAGAAAGAAATAAAGACTTAAAAAAGTCTAAATATGTAGATATATCTAAATGAATACTGACTGCATATAACAACAACATTACTGTCTTGAGTGCATTTAAAATTATGAATAATGAAAGTAAATGCCAAACAGAGAAGAAAATTCAGGAGGTGATAAATGGAATTACAGTGTTTTAGAGTCCCTGCATTGTCAAAGGAGCATTAAAAGCATTAAGTTAAATCAGGTTTCAATAAATCAATAATTCATATAGTAATTTCTCATGTAATCATTCAAACAATATTTTAAAAACATGACAGATGAGAGGATGAATATCAAAAATGCATTAGTCATCCAAAGAATGTACAAAATGAAAATAAAAAGGAAATATAAAACAGGTGGAGAAATACAGTACAAATAATCAGATGGTAGATTTAAACACGAATTGAGGAAGAAATATGCTAAATACACCAATTAAAACAAAAATTATCAGACTGGCTTTGTGAAACAAAGACATAAATAAACCTTGAAAAACAGTCCTATCAGCTCTAAATCCAAAACTAAAACAAGTTGAGGGTTCTCACTATAAAAAAGAATGCAAATAGATGTCTCTTTTGAACATTTTACAAAGTCCTATATGTGAATCCGGAGCCAGAGGTGGAGGTAGGTATTCCAGATGAGGAGTTCTGGAGAGCTTTGATTTTTCAGTAGCTTCACAACAAATCTGTGTCTGTTATCACCCAGGCAATGACAGTGGGAACTGAGGAGCATTATAAACTGTGGGTGGAAGTTCAAACTCAAAAAGAATGATTTCTTGAGATTATGGTTATGGTAGAAATTTTGGTATGTTTTCATATAAAAATATCTAAATACATTTCAGGATTTGATATTTGTTGAGTTTTCTATAAACCTAAAGATACTACTAGCTGAACTCATTTTATCACGACAAAATTCATGAGATTCAGTATTAATCTGATAATTGTATAGATGAGGAAACAATCTCAGAGATGTTAAATACTTATCCAAGAACACTTAACTAGTAAATAAAGTAGCTAGGTTGTAAACTCAAATCCATTTGCTTACAGTACTCACTAAGTATTTATTAAAAGTCAAAGATTTTTTAATATAATTTAAAAATATAATTAAATTAGAGTCGTTGTTGCAAGTTAATTTGAATAGTTGCTGAATTTTGAATGTTAATTAAGGAGTTCGTGTATTATCAAGCAGTGGTTATAAACTAAAAGATGTGGAACATTTAAATTTATTTTGATAATACATCTAATGAGACCCTTTTTGTAAACCGTAGGAAAAATATTTATTGGCTAGAATATCCTCAAGTTTAAGTTTTCTATTTAAATTTTTGTCTTAAGCATTGGTGATTTCTGCCATCTAGCAGATGGCAAAAGAGAATGAGCAAGAAGCAAAAAACTACTCATGGAAAAAAATAGATCCATTCACCAGGCTTAGATGATTTTTGTCTTGAACTTATTTTCTAGGTCGTGATTTTATTTGACTATATTTCATATAGTCATACTTCATAATAGTGAAAGAAATCCATTTTCACATGCTACAAGAAAATACATCTATTTTGATGGTGGCCCCCAAAGATTACCAGAATTACATATTATTCAATAATTTGAAAAGTACTCCCCTCTTTGGCTCCTCCCGCCTTTGTATCAAAACTGAAAATTTTCTTTATTCTGGTGATGCTCAACCTACTACATTACCTGCATTACTTACTTTGCTTAGTTTTTCAGGATAACGTTACTCTTCTCATTTCTAACCTCCTCCTTTGTCTTTCTGACATCCTTCCAACCTTAATGAAACCGCATTTTCTTTTCTCCTGGATCTCAGCTTATATTTAGCTATATATAGTTTATTTATATTTAGTTGTATTTTTATATTATAGTTATGGACAGCGTTTGTTTTAGGGATATTTCTTCATTATCTTTTATATTAACACTTCTTTTGAAAAGTACAGTAATGAACTGCTCTTACCCTAGGATGTTTTGACTATGTTTACTTTCTTTTGAAAGGATGATGTCTTTTGTCTAAACTTTTAATTATAATTACCACTCAAATAGCCGCATTATGAGACTTTCTTGCCTAGTCCAATTCAATTCCTTCTAGTCATACTTTAGCTGTGTAGGAAGATCAAAAGTGTTTAAAATAATTTATGCATATATAGTAATTAAAATTTAACTTACAGAGATTCCATTTAGTGAGCACCAAGTGATGTGTTTAAGAGCAATATTTTTCCTAATACATAGAAATGGAGAAGACTCTTGAAGTTGAAGGGTAGTAGGAAACCATATGATCCCTTTAGATATTAATCTTTTATTAATAAAACAATTACTTCAAAAAGATCATTCAAAAAACAGACCTTCAGAGTTTTTTCTCTAAACACAATCTATTCTTTCATTTCTAAAAGACTTACAAGAATTTTAAACATCTAAGATTCTTCATTTTATTGTTGTAATTTGGTAAAGAAATGTTATCATTTAGAAGATATCTTAAAGACGTTTAAAGAGATTATATTAATCTTAATTGAAAATGAAGCAACCCAGGGGTGCCTGACTGGCTGGTTGAGTGGATGATTTGATTTCCCCTTGGGTTATGGTCTTGGGGTCCTGAGATCCAGCCCTGCATTGGTCTGCTTGTCAGTCTGCCACTGACTCCTCCCCTGACTAATGTGTGCACTCTCTCTAATAAAATCTTTTTATAAAAAAAAATTAAATATACTAAACAGATTAGAATAAAATGAAGCAACCCAAAAGAGAAATATTTTTGACTCATAATATCAAATCAGCATTAGTTCAAAGAAAGGAATCTTCTTTTTTTATATAAATTTAAATTTTATTGGTGTTCAATTGCCAACATATAGAATAACACCCAGTGCTCATCCCATCAAGTGCCCCGCTCAGTGCCCGTCACCCAGTCACCCCCACCCCCCGCCCACCTCCCCTTCCACCACCCCTAGTTCGTTTCCCAGAGTTAGGAGTCTCTCATGTTCTGTCTCCCTTTCTGATATTACCCACTCATTTTTTCTCCTTTCCCCTTATTCCCTTTCACTGTTTTTTATATTCCCCAAATGAATGAGACCATATAATGCTTGTCCTCTCTGATTGACTCACTTCATTCAACATAATACCCTCCAGTTCCATCCACGTTGAAGCAAATGGTGGGTATTTGTCATTGTATACATAAACCACATCTTCTTTATCCATTCGTCTTTCGATGGACACCGAGGATCCTTCCACAGTTTGGCCATTGTAGACATTGCTGCTATAAACATCGGGGTGCAGGTGTCCCGGTGTTTCATTGCATCTGTATCTTTGGGGTAAATCCCCAGCAGGGCAATTGCTGGTCGTAGGGCAGATCTATTTTTAACTCTTTGAGGAACCTCCACACGGTTTTCCAGAGTGGCTGCACCAGTTCACATTCCCACCAACAGTGTAAGAGGGTTCCCTTTTCTCCGCATCCTCTCCAACATTTGTTGTTTCCTGCCTTGTTAATTTTCCCCATTCTCACTGGTGTGAGGTGGTATCTCATTGTGGTTTTGATTTGTATTTCCCTGATGGCAAGTGATGCAGAGCATTTTCTCATGTGCGTGTTGGCCATGGCTATGTTTTCCTCTGTGAGATTTCTGTTCATGTCTTTTGCCCATTTCATGATTGGACTGTTTGTTCTTTGCTGTTGAGTTTAATAAGTTCTTTATAGATCTTGGAAACTAGCCTTTTATCTGATATGTCATTCGCAAATATCTTCTCCCATTCTGTAGGTTGTCTTTTAGTTTTGTTGATGGTATCTTTTGCTGTGCAAAAGCTTCTTATCTTGATGAAGTCCCAATAGTTCATTTTTGCTTTTGTTTCTCTTGCCTTCATGGATGAATCTTGCAAGAAGTTACTGTTGCCAAGTTCAGAAAGGGTGTTGGCTGTGTTCTTCTCTATGATTTTCATGGAATCTTGTCTCACATTAAGATCTTTCATCCATTTTTAGTTTATCTTTGTGTATGGTGCAAGAGAGTGGTCTAGTTTCGTCCTCTAAAATGAGATTGGGCAATCTGTAAAATTGTCAGTATCTTTTAATACTCTTCTTGAGCATAGCCAGTAAATTAATAACTGCTCAAATTTTAAAAGGATAGAGAAGTTAATTCAATCTTGGTTAAGTAAATAGACATTATGACAAAAAACAGGTACAGTTGTGATTCATTTCCTGCAATTTGCCTTTTAGAATTCATTAGAATTTCCCTTTTATCCTGAAATACCAGCTTGATGCATATCCAATGAAACAACTCTAGTTTTTATGTATTTATGAAAACTATTCCATCTTACTGAGTTGCTGTTTAAATTGTAATCCTGTGATTTTTTTTAAATATTGGTTACTTTAAAAATAAATTTATATTGGAAATTTGCAGTTTAAGATTGTGATCAGATGCCACATTCATTCATTATTTTAAAGCATTTTTTATTGTCTTTTATATATAAAATTAAAAGCAGGAAAAAATGATATTTAGTACTGGCTCCAAGAAGTTGAATTTCTTGGTACTTAGTTTGGGATCAAAGAACCAAACTAAGTGATATAAATGGAATAATCATTACTATACTAATAGGGAAAAGAATGTGGCTGTAATTCCAAAGAAATTACTAAAATCAGTTTAGTAGTCAAAAATAGTATTGTTAATTTGTTGGTGGAAAAAAAATGGAAGGAAAGTTAATGATGCCATAGTACAAGAATGCTTTTAAATCTGTATAAAAACACTCCAAAATTTTGCTGTATCTAGTGGATGAGTTTTGCTTTTTTACTTCACACAGAATCTACTGAAGTCACACAGCTACATTCAGCTGGAGCTGGCTGGGGTCCCAAGGCTCCCCTGAATATAACCAATCCATCAATCTCCCCACCTCCTCCCCATATCTCTCTACACCCCCTCATTTCTCTCCCATAACCTGTTGTCATTAAGTAGCCTAGCTGAAGTTTCTCTATATGGTAGGCAGCTTGGCTAAAAATGGAAGGGTGAAAATTAGGGGAAAATATGAAGCTCCAAGGCCTCTTAAATTATAAAGCCAGAAATTACACAATATCATTTTCACTGTATTCTATTGGTCAAAACAAGTCATTGAACCTTAATAAATTAAAAAGAAAGGAAAGTATATTCCACTCATTAATGGAAGGAGTAGCAAATTCACATAGCAGCAAATACACACATAGGACAAGAAGGAGAGTTGTGCACATATTTGGAAACCCTCTGGCCACAGCAATTTACAGGCCTCCCACAGGCAAAATACACCCCTCCCTACTCCAGAAATCTGATACCCTTAAGGTATTGTCTCAAAATCCAGAATGTCATTATCTAAATTATATCCATATGTGCCTGAGGTTTCTTGGATGCAGCTGCTTGGGTTCAACTGCTCTTGATCCAGAGACATGTGAAAATGAAAAGATCATTTGCCTGCAATACACACTGATGAAGCACAGATAAAATAATTACAACAGACACTTGCATTTTAAAGAAGGCAGTGATTTGCCACTGGTCAATGACAATTCTGAATACAGCTGGACACATGTTACCAGTTATTCCAACTTGAAAGGCAAATAGATTGTGGGTCTGGTCCTTAATCCATTGTTTTTCAAAGATCTTGTCTTTGCTTTGTCATCCCTCCTTTTCTAGAAGAAATAGCCAGTATTAACAGTGAATCACTCAGCCTGCTTCTCATCCCATGAAAATGGGTGCTCTTTGCATTTTGAACTATCTATGTCCTTTTAGCCAAGTCAGGTGGTATTTTTGACAGTACTGGGCTCCTAAAAATTTATAGATTTTTCTATAAATCTTAATATGATCCACTTCATTCCCTAAAAGCAATATCTATTAATTTTTTTCAGTACAGAGCTCTATTTTGTATGTGTGAGAATACTTTGGGAAATGCCATCCAGATTCTCAGAAGTCTTTATGTCTACCTGAGATGATCTACTAGAAACCATCTCAAATTTTTCTAAGGTCTTAACAAAGAGTCTTATAGACATAAAATGGATGTAACCTTTACTGAGTGGCCATATTTTACTTGGAGAAACAATACTGGACAAAAGGAAAGAGATTATCTACTTGATAGAAGAAGATTAGATATCATGTTACAAGGGACGTGTGAAATGGGAGATCTTGTTGGACATAAATGTGAAAAAAGCAACTTCATCTTCTATCTAAATTAATTCTAAATTCTCTGATGCATCATTTTTCTATTTTTATTCATAAATAGAAGCCTAATGTGATATATTACACAGAAATGATGTATTAATATATTACATAGAAATAATGCAAATGTCTTCAACTTAGTCTCAAATACTTTGTGCATTGAACTTTGGTTGATTTAAATATCTGCTTTCAATTGCTTAAATTATTTTATGTCTATCTTCTTATTTTGGATTTTATAACTTTATATTTGTTAGCAACGGAATGAATAAAATCATATTCAAAATTATTCCATACTACTTCATATCCATTAGAATGGATGTATAAAAAATAGAGAATAACAAGTAGCTAGGATGTGGAGAAATTAGAGATTTTCTGTATTCATTGCTGGTAGAGATGTATTGGTTTGGCCTCTGTGGGAAACAGAATAGCCGGTCCTCAAAAAAATTACACATAGAATTAACATTAATCTAGCAATTCCACTTTTCACTATATATCTGAAGAATTGAGAGCAGTGACTCAAACACATGTTTGCACACTCGTGTTCATGGCAGCACTATTCACAATAGGCAAAAGATTGAAGCAACCCAAGTGTCCATCAATGGATGCATGAATAAATAAAATGTGATATGTACATAAAAATGACATGTCATTCAGCCTTAAAAAGGAAAGAAATTCTGACACATGCTACAACATAGGTGAAAGATGAAGATATTATACTAAGTAAGTCATTAAAAGCAAATATTTTATGTTTCCACTTATATGAAGTACTTAGAGTAGTCAAATTCATAGAAACTAGAATGGTAGTTCAATTATACAATTATAATCCCAAAACACTCCATGTTCTATATAAATAACAAATTTAGGAGTACTTGGGTGGCTCAGTTGGGTGTCTGACTCTTGATCTCAGTTCTGGTCTTCATCTCAGGGTTGTAAGTTCAGCTTCCTGTTGGACTACATGCTGGGCATGGAACCCACTTTAAAACAAAAACAAAAAAACAAACAAAAAACCTAAAAATTTAGTTTATCTGCTGTGCTTAAAAATGTCTAGTTAAAGATCAAGCGTTTCATAAACATTCAAGTAATGAAGTTCTAATTTGGAAAATGTTAAGAGTATCTGATGACTAATATTAAATGATGTTTCCTGGTGAAACCAAAAAATGCATGTACATTCATATCTTACAGTGACACTATGCCATATAATTTACACTGATAGTAACTACCCCAACCATTAAAAATTGTGTTTTTCCCAAATGTTTAAAGTTATTATGATCTTCATATTTTTGTCATTTTTATTACCCAATAATAACTATCAGGAAAAAATAATTTACTCTTCAGTAAGAATTTTTACTTGTACAAAAATGGTGAATTCTCTTCCTACTATACCTGATTTTATTTTGCCTAAATGTTATAAGTAATCGACCTTACATTGTACAATTATATGATTATTATGACTGCTATCTTGACCTCATTCATTTTTGAAAGAATTGCTTTCTTTAAGCAAGGTCATTTTATAAACAATTTCAAACTTTGATAGGTAATTGCACTGATGGTTCAGAAAATCGTTCTGTCTCTTGAGAGCCCAGATAAAATCAACTTATAAATTAAAAGGGAGGAAGCAATTAGGCAGCAATCCAAAGAGTGTTTTTAAAATTATTATATCCAAGCTATCCTTTTTTTTTTTTTCTTGGAGACAGAGAGTGTGTGAGCAGAGGTAGGAAAGGGAGGAGCAGAGGGAGAGGGAGAGAGAATCTTAAGTAGGCTCCACACTCAGTGCAGAGCCTGACATGGGGCTCAATGTCCAGACCCTGAGATCATGACCTGAGCTGAAACCAAGAATTGGCTGCTTACTGGCCTGAGCCACCCAGATGCCCTATATCTTAGGTATCTTATGAAAAAAAAAATGAACATCAATTCTGCCTTCCAAGAAGAATATGTTTCCCTTTTCTACTTTGGTAGAAAAGGTACTTTGGCAGCTTTTTGTGCACTATTGGCTGTCCAGACTCCATGCTTAGATGCCTCACTGGAGCATATTTTAGATGTAAAACCCATATCGCCTTATACTATAGGGTATGGCCGTCTTACTTATTAGAAAATAGTTAAAACATTCAAAATTAGATTGGAGAGTTGCCAACATTTCCATGGTTTCTTAAAGGGCAATGATTTGATAACATTTGTACCTAGGGAACCATTAAGGAGAAAGATGCACGAAAGATGCCCTTAAATTTTCTATAAAAATAAATCCTAAGAATAATCACACACAGAAAACAGTTTTCATAGATTGAAAAATCAACTAAATAGGAAACTAATTAGAACACAAATTGAATGCAAGATAACTGAATATACTCATTTAGCACCAATAATATTGAACTTAAGATTTTTTTTGTTAACTTGTCAAAATATCTGATATAACTTTTTAAAGTAAAAAAAAGAGTTATTTTGATGTTCAGAATTATATGAGAATTTAATTTTAAAGTAAAATCAGAAAAAAATTAAATAAAATAAAATGTTAAAAAATAAAAAATCAGGAATAAAATTCTAATGTATACCTATGCAAACAAATGTATTTAAATGATTAAAATTATATCAAGTAAAATGTTGATCATATCTAGTGTTATCCAATGTTTCAGGCTGTAATTGTGTTTCCTTCTACATATTCTTTATAAAATTATATGTGTGACTGATTATTATTGTAAAAGGTTTTTGTTAGAATAATAAATTTCGTTTCAAATTTTCTCCAGTTGCTTTTCTCTCTCAAATTCAAATCTCCTCTATAAAATTATAAAATTAAAATATTTAAAAGATACCAAATATACTAATTAAATGATCATATTTTCCCATCCTCAACATAGAGACAGAATATTCTTAATGGTTATAAAACTATGAGCCAGTGTTTTAAATAGATATTAAAGTTACAGATAGTTATTTAACACTATCACAACTCATTCATTATGAACACTGAGGACTCATGGATGATAAAAGACATGCTAAAAATTGGAATTTGACCAACTTCTTTACTAAAAGATATAGTTGTTGACTTGATGTGAGTACCTGAATGCATTATATTACACTGCTAATTGATTTTTATTACTTGAATAGTTTATAATCAAATCCTTATAGGGAAAAGATCAGTGATCACTGGCCAGTAATTAGCAAGAGAAGTCTAAGAGAGATTCTCTACTCATCCCTACACTTTGTCAATACCAACAAGACTATTCATTTTCCACCAGTAACACTCCTTATCTTGTGTGTGTCTGTGTGTGTATATTCATGTGCATTCATTCAACACAATAACATTTGAGCTTTGTTATTATTACATAGATTTTTTTAAATTTTCCAAGGTTAATTGAGGTAATTATATTGCCTGATTTGCCATAATTTGTAATGAAAGAAAAAATTGGCTGGTTAAAATTTTTAAGTTTAGAATGCTTTGCCCAGGAGCAATTGCTTTGTATGTAATGGAGTATTATATAAATTATTTGAGGGGCAAAGGAGAAATTTTGATATTGCCAGTATCCATTACAGTGGAAAGTAAATATCAGATATTCAAGAACAATTTAATGAATTGAATAAATGAACAGTCACACTTGACCAAAAACAGTTTCTTTTATTTTAAAGGAGGTTACTAGAGATAAGGAATACATAGAATAAAGTACAGCATTTAATAAGTTTTCTCATGATATATTTATAAAAATTCTATATGGAGGAGTATGGACATGGTAATTATGCTGATTAATATGTGGTTAAACAATCTAGTAGCAAGAAGATTAATACAATTTGACCAAGTGAGAGAAGTCGTTAGATGGACGGCCATAGTACTCTGTTCCTGATCCTATCCTGTTCAAAATTTTTATGGAAAAGATAAAGACTTCTGGTCTCCAGTTCCACATGTAAGGAGCTTAGAAGTCACCACTCCATCCTAACAACATGCAGAAATCCAAGCAGTCTAAAAACAACTCTTTTAGGATCCTTAGGGGGAAGAACACAGGGAAAACTACTGCCTCCATGACAAACAGACAATAAATACAGAAATCACTGCTTACCAGAGCAGTGGTTTATGAGCTGAGATGGTAATGGGAGACAATGCATGGATAGGAAAACCAGAATTATAATTAACCAATTGCTAGAGACGCAGTATGGAAAGTCTCAGTTAAAAACTCCTGGGGACTCAGTCATCAGGGGCCCCACAATACTGTGAGATTTACCTCCAAGAGTTAGAATGGAATCCCAAAGGAAATATGTGTTTGGGGGGGGGAGTCCCCTTGTGCTTTCAGCTGGGTTAAGGGGAAAGTTACCTTTTTGAAATACACCAGGAAACAATTCTTCTAAACAAGGCCCTCCTTCAAATGAAACCAGAGTCTAACTTACTAGGGTATTATCAGAACCTAACTGACATGGGGAAAGAGAAAGACTCCACTCCAACCCAACTCCTCTTCCATTTAAGAGTGAAAAAAATCACTAAGAAACACTTGCGAAATTCACAGTCCACCAAAAGTCTAACTATACGATGCTTCTTCTCCCTTCACACCTCACCAGATTACTAAAGGCCTATTTACAGCAGATCCTTTTATCATATTCAGATATCAAGAAAAAACTACAAAGCATACCACAAGACAGAAACACAATTTGAAGAAACAGAGAAAGCATCAGAGCCAGATATGGCAAGGATGTCGGAATATTTCTATCAGAAAATTAAAACAACTATGATTAATATGCTAACAGTTCTAGTGCATAATGCATGTAAGAACATATATTAACTTTGAGAACAGATGAACAATGTAAGAACAGATGAACAATGTAATCAGAGAGATAGAGGTCCTAAGAAAGAATTAAAGAAAAAAAAAGTAAAAGAAACAAAACTAAACAAAGCCTAGAGATCACAAACACATAAGTAAGGGGCACCTTGGGTGGCTCAGTGGTTGAGCATCTGCCTCTGGCACAGGGCATGATTCTGGGTCCTGGGATCAAGTCCCTCATCAGGCCCCTATGGGGAGCCTACTTCTCCCTCTGCCTGTGTCTCTGCCTCTCTCTCCCTCTCTCTCATGAATAAATAATTAAAATCTTTAAAAACAAAACAAAAGAAACATGTAAGTGAAATGAAAAATTCTTTTGATGGGCTTAGTAGATTGGGCATGGTTGAGGAAAGAATCTCTAAGCTTGAGGATTTCTCAGTAGGTTGTCTGAAGGTGAAAAACAATGAAAACAAAGACTGTAAAAGAGAACAGAATATCCAAGAACTGTGGGACAATGTCAAAAAGTGTAATATATGCATGATGAGAATATCAAAAGGAGAAGAAACAGAAAAAAAAACTTGAAACCATTACAGCTGAGAATTTCCCCAAACTAATTTCAAACACCAAATCATAGATTCAGGAAGCTCAGAGAACACCTAACAATAGAAATGACAAAAAATAAACAAAAACAAAAAAAATCTAGGCATATTGTTTTCAAATTATGGAAAATGAAAGTTAAAGAAAATACCCTGCAAGAAGCCAAAAGTAAAAGTAAACCTTAAATATAAGAGAACAAAGATATGAATAACTTCCAACTTCTCTTCAGAAATTATGTAAGCAAGAAGAAAGTGGAGTGAAATATTTAAAGTGTTGAGAAAAAAAATCTACCAATCTGGAATCGCATATATAGCAAATTATCCTTCAAAAATGAAGGAGAAATACTTCATCAGACAAACAAAAATTGAGGAAATTTGTTACCAGTAGGTCTGCCTTGCAAGAAAAATTTCTAAAGTTCTTTTTTTTTTTAATTTTTTTTAAATTTTTATTTATTTATGATAGTCACAGAGAGAGAGAGAGAGAGAGGCAGAGACATAGGCAGAGGGAGAAGCAGGCTCCATGCACCGGGAGCCTGATGTGGGATTCGATCCGGGGTCTCCAGGATCGCGCCCTGGGCCAAAGGCAAGCGCCAAACCACTGTGCCACCCAGGGATCCCCTAAAGTTCTTTAGAGAGAAAAAATGATATGATCAGAAAATCAGGTACACATAAAGTAAGGGGGAAAATCAAAGAAAGAGTAAGTGAAGATAAAATAAAAAATTTTACTGTTCTCATTCTTAATTGAAGTAATATATAACAGATTGTTTGAAACAATAATACCACCACTATATTTGATTATATATGCTTATGTATATGTGAATATATATGCTTATAATATAATGGTTATATATAAGTGAAATGAATGACAGTAATATTATAAGGGTTGAGAGGAAGGAACTAAGATTATTTTCTTATTATAGGGTACTTACACCACCCATGTAGCAGTATAATATTATTTTAATTTGAACATGAGTTAGCTATAAATGGATATTGTAAAGTATAGGGCAATCACTAAAAAGTAAAATAAAAAATAAAACTGATATGATAAGAAAAGAAAGTGGAATCACTCAAAATGATCCATTGAAACTAAAAAAAGTAGGAAAAAAAAGTAGAATAATATGAACAAAAAGCAAAGGAAACTGATAGAAAACAGTAACAAACATGTCAGATATTATTCCAGCTGTATCAATAGTCACTTTGAACATAAATGGTCTAAATTCAGCATTTAAACGACACAGATTCTCAGAATGTGCCAAAACAAGATCCAAATATATGTTGTATGCAATGAAAAGGAACATACCGATTAAAAGTAAGTGGATGGATTTTACCACAATAAAAGAGGGGGCATTGTTCACTGGCAGGGGGAGTAAATGTATGGAGAAAAAATATCCCATGCTAGTACAATTCAAAAGGAAACAGAAGTAGCTATATTAATTTCACACCGCAGATTTTAAAGCAAGGAAAGTGATCAGAGATTTAAAAAGGGGCACTATATAAGGATAAAAGGATAGATTCTCAAAAACGAAAAACCAAAAACAGTCCTTAAAAGTCCGTAACACATATGCACCTAACAGAACATCTATCTATGATAGCCAAAAGCAGATAGAATTGCAAAGACAAACAGATGAATGCACTGAGTTGGAGACTCCAATACTCATCTGTCAAAAATGGACAGATCCAGTAGGCATAACATCAGTAAGGAAATAGTCAACAATACCATCAACCAACTGAATATAACCCACAGTAGAGAGTATTTCATCCAACAACAGCAGGTTACACATTCTTCGCAAGCTCACATGGAACACTCACCAAGACAGGACATGTTCTAAGCATAAAACTCGCATAACTCAGCAAATGTAATAGAGAAGTCAGTGTCTGCTCTCATAACATGATGGAATTAAACTAAAAATCAATAACAAATATAAGTGGAAAGTTTTAAAATATGTAGAGACTAAACAATACTTCTAAATAACACATGGTTCTAACTGAAATCTTAAGAGAAATTCTTTAATGTTATGAAGATTTTTCATACTGTTACTTATTCAATTCCCGAACATAAGACATCTTAGTAAGACATTTTTCCTTTCATCATCTGAAGGTATGTTAGTTAATTCAATGTTGTTCCATATTCTTTGTTTTAATTTATCCTGATTTTTAAGAAAATTACTCGATATGGTCCTTTCACTTCCTGATTACCTTGCTTCTCTCTTTAGCTGCTTCTTTTCTAGATTGTTCTAAGAACCTATAACATAGGTTAAAAATATTGTTTCTAAACTTGTTTTAAAGTCAGTCATTTTTGTAGGGATCCCTGGGTGGCGCAGCAGTTTGGCCCCTGCCTTTGGCCCAGGGTGCGAACCTGGAGACCGGAGATCGAATCCCACATCGGGCTCCCGGTGCATGGAGCCTGCTTCTCCTTCTGCCTATGTCTCTGCCTCTCTCTCTCTCTCTCTCTCTCTCTTTGACTATTATAAATAAATAAAAATTTTTTAAAAAGTCATTTTTTTAAAGTCAGTTCAGGTTACTAAAACAGAATACCACAGACTGAAGGACATATAAACAGCAGAAATTTATTCTTCACAGTTCTGGACATTGGGAAGACCATGATCAGAGTGTTAGCATGGTGGTCTCTGATGAGGGCCCTCTTCCGGACTGCAGACCTAATTCTGTTGTGCCATTATATGGTGGAGTAAAAAGGGTAAGGAAGCTCTCTGAGGTCCCTTTTATAAAGACACCAAGCTCATTCATGAGGACCCCACCATCCTGGCCTTATTACCTCCCCAAGGCCTATCTCTTAATACCATCACGTTAGGGATTAGGATGGCAATTTATGAATTAGGAAGTGAAAAATATAAACATTTAGTCTGTAACATCTACCTTGATAAACTCAAATATTTCCCCCATTTTTAAAAAGTGATTTGACATTCCAAATACATTACTCAAAGTAACTAAACACAAGCAAAAGCAATTGCAAAAAAATCTAACTTTTTATGTCATCTCTAGATACAAATATGTCCCTCCCTACAATGGTCATGTTCTTTGCCTTTTAAGAATTGAAATTAAAACTACCTGGAGAGATAGGCCTTCTGAGTTAAATATAGAAAGACAAATATAAAGGTATTACATATAAATGAATCAAGGACAGAAAAAATTCGAAGAACCAAAAAATACATGACTTGGCACAACTGTGTTAGTCCCTTCCTAATCCAGCTTTATCCAATTTATGTAGAATATTGACCCTTGATAATCCAGGCCTGCAAGCACATTAGGAAACATCTATAAAAGCTAAGGGAGTATCCAAAGAATCTGCTTCCATTTGTCTAGTTTCTCAGAGAGAAGAGTGTCTGATAGCCAAGAACTTAGATACCTATAATATCTTTAATATTCTTTTTGTAACATATAACCCATTCTTATATCTAGGCAGCCTTGTGGCTAGTTTTTGCCTTTTTGTTCCAGTCCCTAGTTTTCTTTTGTCAATGGGCAGTAGGAAGGGAAACTAATAGTTTTGCCAGTGTTACTTCATATCTACTCTACACTAGGCAATTTTACTTCAAAGATAATGATATGAAGTCATATTACTACCACACATCGTAGATGGAAAAAAAAAGTGAGTTCAAAATGAAAGTTAAACACATATGGAGTTAGCTCTAAATCAGGCAATGAGCATGATGTTGGGTTGGGAGGAAAATGTGCTAACTATCCTCAAGGAGCCAATAGAAGTTTAAGGAGACAGATGGGAAGTCAAATAATTCCAATACAGTGGAGATATTGCTATGATAGAAATACGCATACAATGTTATAGCAAAATGCAGAAGCCACTGTCTTAACGCAGCCTGCAGGAGTTTAGGGAAGGTAATTTCTGAGTTTCATCTTGAAGGCTAAATGGGACTAAAGCAAACAAACAAAAATATCCTCCCACCTTTTCCAATAAAAAGAGATAGTATTAAAAATAATCTTTGAAACATCAACCTATATATATAGGCTGTTGGCACATGTTGACTATCATGAATAGTTTTGCAATAAACATGGGAATTCAAATATCTCTATGAAATCTAGATTTGGCTTCTTTTATATATATCTCTCTATATCTATCTATCTATCTATCTATATACATACCTTATATAGAAAATGTCATGAAGACAGGAAATGGATATGGTAAGGCTGTGAGGGGTCAAATTGGAGGATTCTATATGTCACACCAACAGATTTTATTTTATTTTATAGGTGAACTGAGAAGTAGGGTCATAGTCATATGTTTAATTTAGTAATATTACTATGCAGTAAAAATTCAAGGAGACCTGAGGCTAAAACTGGAGAAACTAATGAGCAGATTTTATTATAAAAGTCCAGGCAAGAGATGGCAAACGTCTGAGTAATGAGAACCAGCAAAAATGGAAGGAAGGTAGCTATCTAGGAAATATTTAATCAGATTTATACTAGGAGAGTGATTAGATGAGAATTTTGAGGGAAAACAGGTCTAGAGATTAACTCATGGGTTTTAGGGTTGGTAACTCGATGGATAGTGTTTCTAAAAACAATTTGGGGTGCATATGATATTGTTCAGTTTTTAGATGTTTTGACTTACAAGTAATTGTGGGATATTCAATTACTGACTGATTAAAATTTGAATTTATGGCTTTGGGACCCTCAAGAGAGGTTAGAGCTAAAAAAATTAACTTAAAGGTCATGAACATTTAAATTATAGTTAGAACATTGAAAGATTATTCTGGGGTAGAAAGTTTAAGAAAGTGAAGAGAAATTAGCAAAAGTAGAAATTTCACATCTTTTTTTATTGCTGCATGAAAAACCATCCCCAAACTTAATCGATTAAAACTAAAATGATGGAACACTTTTTCACATCTCTTTGGTTTAATTAAATTGTTCTCCTGGTTATCTTACCTGCACTCATTCATGTGACTTACAGTTCTCCTGGGGAGTGTCACAGGGGAGACACCTGGATCCACCAGTCTCTATTTCTATGCAATCTTTTATTATGCTGCTTCTCAACATTCCAAGCAAAAGTAGGCCCCACAAAGCCTATTGAGGTCTAAGTTCCAGATATCAATTGTCACTTCTTCGTTTCTGCCACATTCTCATGGTATAGTAAGACACAAAGCTAGCTCAGGTTGGTTTGGGGAAATAGACTCAACCTCTTTTGGGAAAGAGCTGCAAAAGATTATGGACATATTTTTTTAATCCACCACATCTGGGAAACACCAGTATGTAAGGGTAGACCTAGAAAGAAGAGTATGAAAAAAGTAAGATCCAATTATAATAATTATGTCATGGAGGCCGAAAGAAGAAAAAAACATTAAAAAGAAAAAAGATTGGTTAACAGGGTCAAATTTCCCAGAGAATTAAATTACCACTTGACTTCATGAGTGGGTGTCTATTAGGTTTAGGAATTGGAGGTCATTGATGAACAAAATGAGAAAAGCCTTAGTGGTGAGCAAAAATAAAAACTAGATTGAAATTTATTGGAAAGTAGATGGAAGTTTGAAATGGAAATAGTCATGTTAGGCTATTCTTTCTAGAATTTTAGGGGAGAAGGGTGTAGAGTGAGATTAAGAATCATGTAATGGTTTGTATTTTTATTTTAATGGGAGAGAAATTGATATGTGTGCAGGCTTAGGAAAAGGATCCAATAGATAAAGTTTGGAGAGATAGACATAGACAAGAAGATAGAGACAGATACAGGGAGCAGTGTTGGTCTTGGAGTTGGAGAGGGAGAGAGAAATAAGAGGAAAAAGAGACAGAGGCAGAGAGAGTAGATACACATAAAGGTAGAAAAATAGAGAAACAAACTCAGCAGGAAAGAGATACAGGAAGACAAAGAAACAGAAAAAGAGTCTTAAAGAAACCGAGAAAACACACATGCAGAGCACCGCATACACAAGCACAAAGCCATAGAAAAAAACACCGGTGGAAACAGACGCATACACACAGACTCCCCTGCATAGAGAAAGTTGGAAGCAGATAAAGAGAGAGAAGCAAAGAGAGAGGAGACAGACGCAAAGAGACACAGACTGACACAGAGAATAAGAATAAACGGTTTCTTTCTTTATTTTTTTTTAAATTTTTTTACTTATTCATGATAGTCACAGAGAGAGAGAGAGGCAGAGACACAGGCAGAGGGAGAAGCAGGCTCCATGCACCGGGAGCCCGACGTAGGATTCGATCCCGGGTCTCCAGGATCGCGCCCTGGGCCAAAGGCAAGCGCCAAACCACTGCGCCACCCAGGGATCCGAATAAACGGTTTCAAGAACAAAGGTGGTGGAATTGGGTAGGGGCAGGATCAAGGATCTCATCTCTGAAAACAGAGAGGGATTAAATTGAGTGTTGATACGTGTAAATTTACAGGGAGATGAGGGAAAGAAATAAAGGGAATTCAAGTGTGATAATCTTAAAATCTTTGAAAAGATGAGATTAAATCTTTCTACTGAAAACAGAAACATTAGGAGTCGTATTAAAGTAATGGTTTCAGCCATGGCTGTATGTTAGAATCAACTTGGGAGATTGTTTTTTTCTTTTTTTTAAAAAATACTATTGCTTGGGTCTACCCTCAGATTCTTATTTAACTGCTCTGGTGTGAGCCTGAGCATCAGAATATGAATCTCCCAGGTGACTCAAAAATTCAGTCAGACTTAAGAACTCTTTGTTACAGCTTTCAGGATAGCAATGAGGTTTTGGAATCATTCCTGTAATGTTTCAGGGATATGATCCCAAAACAAGTGGAAGGATTGATGGGTTGTATTCACAGCCCTGTGGAAACTGACCTCCCCCACCACCACCCAGTTGATAATTGAACCATCCCACCAGGTCATTCAGGTTTCTTTGTTGGTACTCAGCTGCACAACCAGAAAGGAGGAGAAGATTTTCCAAGAATGGTGAGGCCTAATGGGATGACACAGAGTTTGTTGAGACATAGTGACAGTGACAAACAAGGACCAGGTTTGTTAAGAAAAGAAGCCAGGGGGATCCCTGGGTGGCTCAGGGTGTGATCCTGGAGTCCCAGATCAAGTCCCACATTGGGCTCCCTGCATGGAGCCTGCTTCTCTCTCTGCCTGTATCTCTGCCTCTCTCTCTTTCTCTCTCTCTCTCTGTCCCTCATGAATGAATAAATAAATAAAATCTAAAAAAAAGAAGAAGAAAAAGAAGAAAGAAAGAAAGAAAAGAAAGAGAAAGAAAGAAAAGAGAAAGAAAGAAAGAAGAAAGAAAGAAAGAAAGAAAAGAAAGAAAGAAAGAAAGAAAGAAAGAAAGAAGAAAGAAAGAAAGAAAGAAAGAAAGAAAGAAAGAAAGAAAGAAAGGAAGGAAGGAAGGAAGGAAGGAAGGAAGGAAGGAAGGAAGGAAGGAAAAGAAGCCAGGGATGGCTGGGTGGCTCAGTGGTTGAGCATCTGCCTCTGGCTCAGGTCATGATCCTGGGTTCCTGGGATCGGGCTCCCCATGGGGAACCTGCTTCGCCTTCTGCCTATGTCTCTGCCTCTCTCTGTGTGTCTCTCATGAATAAATAAATAAAATCTTGAAAAAGAAGCAAAAACTATCCAGACTGGACAAAATTACAGGACTTACACAACCAGAGGGTGAAAGGACACATAGCAAGGACATATTTGAGGTTAACATATAGAAGATCAGGCCTAACTATGGATTAAGTGTTTAGAAATATCTGAAATGAAGCAGCTGTAGGTCTGTGGTGTGGAATAGGTGGATAAAATGAAATGGAGGAAAAAGCAATTGAAACAGACTATGGAACTGCATTTGCAGTGGCACAGAGGCCACTGGCACTGAAAATAAAGACACTTGGGATGGTTTTCTTTCTTTCTTTCTTTCTTTCTTTCTTTCTTTCTTTCTTTCTTTCTTTCTTTCTTTCTTTCTTTCTTTCTTTTTTAAGTAGTCTCCATGTTCAGCTTGAAGCCCAATGCAGGGCTTGAACTTAGAACACTGAGTCAAATGCTTAACCAACTGAGGTACCCAGGTGCTCCAGGATGGTTTTTATGCATGAGGGGGTCAAATAATGGTTTGCAAACCAAAAGAGGAGACTGAAAGAATGTAGATGGGCAAAAATCACTTGCTTAAGGTCATGCAAATCGATGTCCAGCACCTAGATCAGTGCCTGGTTCATGTAAGCCCTGAATAACTATTAGCTGTTGTTCCTAGTGCTATATCATTAAGAAGCAGAGTGAATACTAAGTCTATCCAACTCAAAAGTCTATGTGTTTTCAAGTATACCAAGAAGTTTCATTTCCCACCTTGTAATTATTTCCCAATCCTTTCCAGTTCCTGTGGATAATAAAATTCTGCTCTCAACTCAGCAAGTTGGCTGGACTTGCTAACATAAGAAACCTTATCTGTGTCATTCTTATACTCTTATACACAAACTTCTCAGATTAATGGAGGTTGGTAAAGGCACAGCTCTCCCTATGGAGTCTTTTCGCTCTATCCTTTCTCTTAATTACCACTGTTATGGCTCCGGTGACCTCAGAGGGGCACTGTGTCAGCGTTCTTACCTGGGTGAACGCTGGGAGGCTAAGATACTCAACATCTTCTGTAAGGACTGGGGGAATATCTCTTTACTCACATCAAAGAGTAGCACCCATAATCACTGCTGTGCAGTGCACTAGGCTCTTAGGGAAATTTGAATTCTGACATTTAGTGATGATATCCAAGTTCATTTTCCAATAAACTCCTCAGAACAGATCCCATCCTTATGGGATCAGCCTGGCGGTGGTCTGAAGATCAACTCAGAAAAAGGTTGCATTAACTCCATGTTTCACAAAATTGCTAAAAATGAGAACTACCGGGGGTATTTTCTAAAAATGTTTTTAAAATTCTGGACCTTTTCCCTAAAATGTGTTACATAAGGAAGTGTACATAAGGAAGGTAGGAATCTATAAATATGGTTTCTCATCTAGTTAACCAGGAAGCATTGCAGGTCTCTTAGAACTTTACTGCTCTAAGTGAGGTCAGAGGACCTATCACACTGGCATCACATAGAAGAGTTTTAAAAATTCAGAATCTTGGATTCAAATCCATACTATTAATAGGCATTTTACTAACATCCCTGAGTGATTAAAAGGTACATTAAAGTCTCAGGCTGAAGAGCCTCCTGCCCAGCTATAGAAACACTCCCTGGTCTCCTCATCCAACTTGAATTTGGAAGAGGCCATCTTTTCTCTTCAACTAGGGAGCATTTCCTGATTCCTGTAAGTCCCTTTTCTTTGAGGATATCAAACAATCTCTTATATAATGTATTGCTTTAACTTTGATAAGCCTTTTATACCTCAACCCCCTAACCAAACCAACAAAAGCTGAGAAGCATGATCAACCTACCATCTTGGATAATTGGATAATAGGTCTCTTAGATCACCAATACCTCCGAGGGCCAATGAGAAGAGGTATATCCAACTCAGTGTTAGAAACAACATAAGAATCAGAACTGGGCATGGATAAAAGGAAGGATGTCATAGAAAAACTGAGTTGAGCTACATAGGAAGCTTCAAAGAATATGCTGGAAGACTATCTGACAGTAAGCTGAAGAAAAAATTCTAGAACCTAATGTAAGGTTATAATTTCTCACTTTTAATATCCCTTCCAGTCATGATTTTCTATGCTTATAAATATTAATATCTAATATTTTTCATATCCTAGAAAACAGGATTATCCTTTATAATAGCATTTCCAAAGCGTGTTCTACATTTATGTTTATGTAACATTATACTTTAAAAGTATGCAATAATTAAATAAGTTTGAGCATCAGTCATTGAACCTACAAGTTTTCATTATTATAGTAATTCTCAGAGCCTTTAATATGTTAATGTTCCTTATGACCTTCCAAGATGAGGACAAGGATTGCAGTGTTTTTCAACATTATTTGACCATAGATTATTTTTTTACAGAACTTCTCATAGCAGTTATGTTCTGTGAAACACAATTTGGAAAATGAAAATACATAAAGTAAGTCCTCAAATGCATGAAATCCAATAAAAATGGTGTTCAGTATTTTCCTACCTAGCATAACGTCTATATGCTAGGCCAACTTACATGGGAAAATGATGCTGCAAATAAACATTTGTCATCACAATCATGTAGTTTGTGACATTTTAACTTCCACATCTTTCAAAATATAAAGTACTCCAGTTCTATTAATAATCTTATTTTTTTCTGCACCCAAGCTTCACTGCATTTGACATGCATGAAACGCTGTAAAGCAATAAAATATTAGAATTTTCTCCCCTTTTATTTAAAAAAATAAAATTATTTATGACACATAAACATGTTTTTTTAATTTTTTTTAATTTTTATTTATTTATGATAGTCACAGAGAGAGAGAGAGAGACAGAGGCAGAGACACAGGCAGAGGGAGAAGCAGGCTGTTCTCCTCTGCCTATGTCTCTGCCTCTCTCTCTCTCTCTTTCTCTCTGTCTCTGACTATCATAAGTAAAAACTTTTTAAAAAATCAAGAAGTATATGAAAGTTACACTTAAAGATATATTCTAATTATGAGACCAAGGATTGGTTTATTGAGTCATGTTGTCAATACATGAGCTATGCAGGGCAAAATAACTTTACCTTTATTATTCGTGTTTATGGCATGGAACTAATCATTTTAGTTACGCAGAGATAAAATTAAGTCCACACAACATCAATTGCCTGAAAATGTACTAAATTGTCTGTTATGCCTTTTTCTTTCCCATATCTAGTGTCCCAAATTGCATTAATGTCTGTATTAAGGTGAGTATTAGTACTCCATGCTTGGTCCTGTTTCCTCAAATCCAAAATCCAATCATGTGTTTCTAAGTAGAGATGCTGATTATCAATACAGGCTAATGTGATGGACTGAATATTTGTGTCCCCTCAAAATTCACATGTTTAAAAAAACAAAAAAACAAAAAAAAAACAAAATTCACATGTTGAAGCCCCAATCCCCAGGGCAATAGTACTTGGAAATGGGGTCTTTGGGATGTACATAGGTTTAGATGAGATCTTGAGGGTAGGCCCTCGTGGTGGGATTAGTATTCTTTTTTGGGGGTGGGGGGGATTAGTATTCTTTTAAGAAGAATTTAGTTCCTTTATCCCTCCTGGCTCCTCTCTCTTTCTCACTCACCCTTCCCCTCAACCCCAAGCACTCTCACCCACAGTGGAATCAGGGAGCACTTTGATCTTCAACTTCCCAGGCTCCAAAACTGTGAGAAATCAATTTCTACTGTTTAAGCCACCCAGTCTCTGGTATTTGTTATGGCAGCCCAATCTAAGACAGTGAGAAGAAAGAAGGACATCAGCTTTGAGCTAAATAGTCCCAAGTTTTAACTTTTGCTGGTCCACATACACTTCTGTCATTAGCAGATTACTTTATTCTGCTAAATCTCAGCTTCTTTATTTATAAAATAATAATAATAATAAATACCTAAGTAGGAGATAGTTGTGAAAACTAAGGTAGATGAGGTATGTAAACTCCTTTATCATATGAAGTGGTCAAATATGGAGGTTGTTGCTCTTGGAGTGATTTTATTATATTTTTTCTTTAGCCAGTATTTTTTAACCTATCTTTTATTTATAATCTCATGTGTTTTATTTTTAAAGAGTCTCTCTAAGCAGCTTTAGTTGGATTTTTTACAAATCAATATGAAATTTTCTGCCTTCTAACATAAGAAATTTATCACTTAAACTGACATAATTTATCTAATTGGCTTAACTCCTGCCACCTTGTTTTATTATTTATAAATCATAAATTTGTTTTTATTATCTGTGATTCACAAAATAGACTTTGCTTTCGTTGTTTGTTCACAAATGTTTGCTTTTATTTTAAATCACTTTCATTATTATCAGGTTTTTGACAATATTCCATAAGGAATGGGTTCACTCCATAAATATAAAATATCACGAAATAAAATACTACAGTATATTACAGCTATATTTCATTCCAGGAAAGGAAAATTCTTTTTTAGGAAACCAATATCAGATATCACTACTTTATAGTTTTAAGAAAGAATAAAATGATATAGACATCTTGATGACACAGGAAAGCTTTAGAGAAAAATTTAACAACTAAGCTTGGTAGGAAAAAAGTTAATAAATTTGAAAAGGGAGGAAAGATCTTTATCTTGATTAAGACTCCCTAATAGATAACCATGGGGAATAATAGAGTTAATATGAAGCAATCACTTAAAAATCAGGGGCAATGATAAAGGTAGCCACTAGTTCATATTGCTTAAAGGTCAACCCAATGTAATAAGGCAAGAAAAGTACACATATCAAACAAAAAGATGGGATGTCTGGCTAGCTCGGTCTGTAAAGCAGACAACTCTTGATCTCACAGTGGTGAGTTTAAGTCCCACACTGAGTGTAGTGCTTATAAGAAAGAAAAGAAAGACGAAAGAAAGAAAGAAAGAAAGAAAGAAAGAAAGAAAGAAAGAAAGAAAGAAAGAAAGAAAAAGAAAGGGCGGGATCCCTGGGTGGTGCAGCGGTTTAGCACCTGCCTTTGGCCCAGGGCGCGATCCTGGAGACCTGGGATTGAATCCCACGTCGGGCTCCCGGTGCATGGTGCCTGCCTCTCCCTCTGCCTATGTCTCTGCCTCTCTCTCTCTCTGTGTGTGTGTGTGTGTGACTATCATAAATAAATAAAAATTAAAAAAAAAGAAAGAAAGAAACAAAGGGCAAGAAAAGTACTGAGGTACAAATAAAGAAAAAGAAGAAAATATGCCATCAGTATATGCAAATGATATATCTGTGCACCTAGAAAATAAGATAAAACTGGAAATTTAAGAAGTAATGTTAGAGTTAAAATGATTTTTATTAAGATCAACATGAAAAATAAATCATTTTCTGATATCAGTAAAACATAAATAATTATAAAGTGTAAAGGGTAAAGGTCAAATTTATAAGAAATAAGAGAGTGAAAAACTTTAATATTCCTTACTTATACAAAGAATTATTAAAAGTTAGGCTAAAGAATATATGAATAAATGGAAATACTATGCTTCTGCTTCAGAAGACTCAATTTTATCAAATCATAAAGAAATGTCAACCCCAAATCATATGGAAATGTCAATCAAGTCTTCATGCTCATACCCTTTGCCCCAGCTCTCCCCTTAAGACTCAGTAAGACAAAATGGGCATACCTACATGCCAGGACATTCAGACATTGCATGTTTTATCAAAATATTGTTTTTTAATCTGGAAATGACCAAATGGCATCAACAAGCAAATGGTAAAGGGGAATTTTCACTCTTTAAATCATCAATTAATATATTATTGGTATGGGTGCAGTAAAAAAATTAGCTCACTTCATCTAGATTGTGTATATCATACAGACAGGTTTGGCACCTGTGCCTGGCTCATGGGAGGTAATCTCTTAACCCTTGGAATGCCCTGCCTGATGAGATTGTCTTTGTTTCATGAGGGGTTTGAGCCATGACATACAGTCTATGTCAACCATGTAATATATCGTTGAAGGCCTTGAGCTACGTGGTGGCACCTTGACCTCTGGAAGGAAGAGTTTCCCCAGTTGGGAATACTTTGTACATGTTGTCACACATCATTACTGGTAGAAGTAAGTGCTATCCATATAATTCCACTGGGAGAGAAAACCTGGAAGCTTGTAATCTCTCCTGGATGCTGTAATTTATGCCTTTTTCCTATTCTGATTTAATCTGCATCCTTAGTTTGTAAAAACTGAACCATAACTATAATGGCTTTACTGAGTTCTGAGAGTCCCACTAATGAATCACTGAATCTAAGGATCATCTTGAGGTCTTGCCCTACTGCAGTATGTTTTTTACATTGAGGTTGTATTCAAGTATAACTTTTAAATTTTTTAAAGATTTTATTTATTTATTCATGAGAGACACACAGAGAAAAGTAGAGACATAGGTAGAGGGAGAAGCAGGCCTCCTGTGGGGATCCCTATGTGGGACTCGATCCCAGGATCTCAGGATCACAACCTGAGCCAAAAGTAGATGCTCAACCACTGAACCACCCAGATGCCTCACTTTTAAAATTTTTTAAGCAAAGTTACACACACACTGTACCAACATACAGAGGACTTCAACAAAATAATTAGTCTCTTGTCAAAAATATTACTTTCAAAGTTGTTTTTCAATTATTTTTTAAATATTTGAATAATTTGTAATTATACAGGGCACGTTTTCTGCAAAGAAGTATTTATCTAGTCTCAGTGGCCCTACCCAATGACTCTTTGAGACAGCATAAAAGAATGACAGAGGTCAGGAAGCCAGGCTGCCTAAATGTATCTTACCTCTTAAATAACATGAATGCAGCATGTTATATTACCTAACTTTATCTTGATTATTTCATTTATAAAACAAAGATAAAAAACAAGATGATTCTATTTTTGTGAGTCCAATTAATTAATATGAGAAAAATAAGAACAATGTCTTTAGCATCCACTCAGTAAATATTCATTTTTGTTATCTTTATTTTTAATATTTTTATTTTACCTTTAAATAAGTTTGATTGGTTTCAGAATATCTTTTTGTTCAAAAGTGGATGTTGAATAGGCATCTTTTCTAAGTTATTGCATACATTAACATCTATTTCCCCCTTATGCTAATTAGGGGTGAACCTAGCCATGTATAATATTTTTGGTTGACAATATTTTCTCTTAAAACTGTTTAGTATTCTTCATAACTTCATGAATTTACTATAGCATGAGAGAAGCTTAAAATGACCTTAATTTGTATTTCTTTTTAGTTAACATATTTTGGATGCTTATAGGATCTACAATTTGTTTTTTATTTTTCAAATGTTTATAAAAACAATTGTCCAGTGTTCGTGCTTTGGATTCTTCATAGTTGCCCTGTAATTTGAATTTCCATGTCAATCACTATCATTCATTAAGTTTATTTCTATCTGCTTTCCCTCTAAATCAGGAAAATGTTCTCAAGTTTGTCACCTCCGTAGTGATCTCTTTCCAACAGGATCAATAATACCCAACATCTTTAAAAATAAAAATAATAATAATAATAATAATACCCAACAAATCATCTAATGTTGATTTTGAGTATTCTATTAATCTTGTTTTTTCCCTTTTCTTTTAATTTATTTCACCTCTTTTCATCTTCACCACTGACTTTGAAATCCATCCTTGACAATATGCTTCTTAGTTTATATTTTCCATAGTTTATATTGTCCATATGGCTTCTAATTTTTGCTTTTGGCCTCACAGAGATAACATCTTTCTAACCCATAAAAACACAAAATACCTTCTTAAAAAATTGGATCTCTAAGATAAATTTATTTTATGAGGCTTTCTCTCCCTCTAAATCTTCACGATAAGTTTTCAATTTTAATTCATAGCTTCTGATAATAAGACACATTATTTTATTTTTCCTTCCTCAAATTAGAATAGATTTGTTCAGATAACTGTTCACTAATAAATAGTAATATGAACTTCTATTTATCTCATCCTAGATCCACTTAGATGTGAGTAAAAATATTCTTGCAAGGATATTTTGATTGATATGACCCTTTGTACAGCTCTGCTAAATAAAAAGTACAGTGTCCTGCTCTGACTGAATCTCTGTAACAGTGAATGGATGGACAACACAAAATACCAACTATGCATTGTTACCAGGACTTCTCCTTGGCCTTCCATGACACACCCAGCCATCCAAAACCTGTGTATGAAGAATTTCATTATTTGAAGTAGTATGTGGTGATTCACTATCAGGTTCCCCTTTAGGTCTCCCACCCCCACCCCACTTAACCAAATGAACCATAAAATGAGATGCTAATGTAATTTGGGTTAGGGAAACAATACTTTTTGGGTTCTTATTCAAAAAATACCAACACAACAAATATTTGACTTCTTAGACATATGTTGGGAGAATCTTTGAAACATGGCCAATACAACAAAGAGCAGATACTACTTAACTATACTTGTTTTCAAGGTAAGTATATTTGGATTTGCTGCCTGTCAAATGGCAAAACACATGCATCATCAATTTCAGAAGTCATTTCAGCACCAGAAGTTCTGTAGTTAGTAGGAAAAAAATCTCAGATTTTGCCAACCTGTTGACCTTTAAAAAACTTCATGGGCAGTGCTGCTAGAAGTTTTTATCCTCATTCTAGCCTCATAGGTATGTAGGTGATAGTTGGTTCAGACTAGGAAAAAATTTTCTAAAGAGATGTCATTTTACTTGAAGTCATCCTTAAACTGTTTCTATTACAATAAAAATATATTTACACTAATAAATGAAGTAAATAATGTATTATCATTTAAATCTGAAATATGTAAATGTAATTAAGCCTTAAAGTAATAGGGAAAGAGCTAAGGAAGTCACCATTCCTTTCCAGGCTGTAATTGAATCAAACACACTTAATGATAACAAAATTATACAGGGTTCTACATTTATAACCTCTTAACCTCTTGTATTGCTAAGGAATGCTCAAAAGAGGAGAAGAGGCAGAGAAAGGTTGAACTAATTAGAGTACATACTAATTACTATGTGGACGTTTCAGCACAACCGGATTACTAATCAATAGCAGAGTCCAAGTGAATGCCTACAATTTTATGGTATCTTAAAAATCTTGGTGAGTTTTCAAAGATATATTTAGCATCCTTGCAGATTGCCTTTGACCTTGTTAATTTGCAACAAAGTGTCTCTAATACAGTTGTTTAAAATTTTTCATCATTAAAAAAATGAGTATCTAAAGATCTAGGACTTTGTAACACACAAGTTTTTACCTGCTGGTCTTGGCTTTTATTTTTTTGTTTTTTAAGAATTAGTTACTTATTTGAAAGAAAGAGAGAGAGGAGGGAGGAGAGGGAGAGGGAAACTAATGTAGACTCCGACTGAGTGAAGAGGCCACGAGGGGTGGAGTTCAATCTCCTGACCATGAGATCAGACCTGAACTGAAATCAAGAATTAGAAGCTTAGCCACTTAACTGTGCCATCCAGGCATCCCTGGCCTTGGCATTTTATATGGTCCTGTCAGAACTGACACAGCAGCATTTGGTTTTGTGTTTGTCTTCCTGGGAAGCATCTGGTATTGACTCTAATCTCCTGTTCTCACTGCCTGATAATTGATATACACCTCTATTTCTCTTTAGATAAATATAAGCCAATCAACTTGAAGTGTTCTGGTGCAAAACTGATACTTTTCTTAATAGGAGAACTCTGAGTACTTTGAATTGACCAGATGGCTAACCTCAGAATTTCTACAGATCAATACATGTCTTCTTCAGTTTGACTTGTAGCTCAGTGTTCTGGAAGACCCCTGGTGAAATTCCCCCAGATGGGACTAAAAGAGATAGCACATGCCCTCTTTCCCAACTTTCACCATACAATTAATTTCCCTTCCATTTTCAGAAACAGTAAATTATAAAGTGAAACAGTATAGTAGACAAGAATAGACTCAAGCCAGGCAACTTTAAGCAGACTGCTACCTCACTTACTATTAAGGAGTCAGGCTGTGTAAGGTATTTAAACTGGAAGCAATAATAGAACAGACTTCACAGGATAGCTGTGAGGAGCATATCACTTAAAAAAATTAGACCTGCAAAAAACTTTCGGCAAAATTGCTTCCTTTACAAACTCTGCCTGCTTGATGTTTTCATATAAATAATACAAACAGAAAAGGATATGCTCCCTGGACTATCTCAAAGTCTTCCTGCATGTGAATCTGCATATAGAAGATTAACATTTCGTAAAATAAGAACAATAAAAAGAGTCAGAATATTTACCCCTTTAGAAGTAGTTACCTAGTGGTAAGCAGAAATCAATAAGATTATTTTCCTTCTCCTATAAAACATAAAATTAATAACAATAATAAATCTTTTAGGAGGAGAGCTCTAATTAGTGTGGATGATAATGACTGGCTGTTTGCTTATTCATTTGTAAGTATTTACTGAGTGTCTACTATGTGCCAAGCATTATTGGCACTGGAAATATAAGAGTGAATAAAGCAAACAAACCTGGCCTATAGTATTTATATTCTGGTGGTAGTGACAATTAATACAATATTTAATTAGTAATCTATATATGTATAAGTAAACAAATATGCACACATATTAGAAGGTAATAAGTAGTAGACTTGAAAAGTTAAAATGCAGAGGAGGGTCAGGAGGCAAACAGGTGTAGGAGGGCTGGGGATGACGTTAGAATTTAAATAAAACAGTCAAGGTAGTCCTCATTGAGAAGGTGAAGTTTGAGAAAAGACCTTTAAAAAAATGGTTTTAATATCATGTTAGATCATGTATAAAGGGACCACAGGAGTGGGAGGACTGGGAACTTTCCATGGTCCTGAAATATTACCTAATTGCTTAAGGAAGTGAAGCCTAGACAAGTAAATAAATCCGGATTTTGATGAGGCCTAAAACACTTGTATACATAAATGCTGACAATACAGCTCCAGAGAAAGGCTATAGTTTCACCCATCCTGAGCACCAGGCCATTGACGAAAATTGCCATTATGCTGTCCTTACAAAAGAAAGAGTATTATTTTAGACCACATGGGATTATCAATAAGATTAATTAAAACAGGAACACACACTTTTGCAAAGTTAATTTGGGATTATATGTATACTTAATGAATTAGGATCTACAGCTGAAGATAGGATACAAACGCTAGACTTACAAGGAAATAAATTCTCATCATAGTTCTTTCTTCTGGATTGCTTTTGTTAATTCTTGTCTCATGATAAGATTAGTCTCATAGGCCATTATTCTCACTCATCAATCATGTTCTTGAAGACTTTTTTCTAAATGAGTGTGAGTTTTATCAGTCAGTTGCTATATGACTTGTTCCCCACACTGCAGTCTACAGGAGAGGGGCCTGCTTCCTTACTCATCCATGAATGGATAAGTTCTGAGTCAGCCATTCCTGTGAATTAGAAATGCTGAATTCTGACTCCTTCATAGAACCAAGAGACCATGACCACTTTGTACTAAAGTCAGATGAATTTTGACAGCTGCATCCAACATATAACCAGCTGGGTAAATTTGGGCAAATCTTTTCACATGTCCAACCCAAGTTTTTTTTTTTTCTTTAAAAATGGAAATAAAGATCTCTACCTCAAAGGGTCATAAATTAAACTAAATAAGAGAAAACATAAAAAGTTTCGGGCAGTGCATAATACATTATTGGAGACGTATCAGGGTAGCTATTAAAATTTTTTTGCTAAATCCTCTTCCAGACATCCTCAGATAAAACGCACACAGGAGAAATTAGATATAGAAATCTCTGATATGCAGTCTATTCCCCTGATGTGATATAGTCTCAGCAGTAAGCATCTCCCTTGGGGTGATGGGAGAACCCAAATACTGAGCAGCCCTAGTGTTTAGTCATTCCCAAGAGACAAAGGCACTGGATAAAGCCAGCCATACTGACTACACAGAACAAAACCAAGAATTGTCATTTCAAGCCTAGTAGTCTATAGAAATGAAAGGAATCAGGCACAAAAAGAGATCCTTTCCTATCTCAGAGGAACATCCTGCTGTCACCGTCAAAGAAAATGTTAGATAAACTAGACTGGCCTGAGGTATATGAAAAACTATTACATACAGAATAATGAGGAGCTAGTTTCTACCTTCACAAAAAGTAGAATAAGAATAGTTCTAGTTTATAACATCGTAAGAGGTCATTGAAGGGGAGATGGATCCTCATGTTGAACATCTTTCAGGGGCTATCTGCTTCCTTGTCTGGGGTAGCACAGGCCAAGCTATGGTGCTGGTAGAGGAATGGATTACATGCCGGCATCTCTCCATGGCTCACTCTGTGCTTCTATGATTCCATGTTTGCCCTTAGAGCCACCATTCAGAAGCAATATGACATTAAAATTCCTTCTGGAAAGAGATGGTTTTTCTGCCTGTACAGCCATAAACCTATATCCAAGAGGTAACTGGAGATTTTTAAAAGAAATATATGTTCAATTTACATTTTGCATTAAAATTATAAGTTCATATACCACTTGCTGGTAAATAAAAATTCAACCAGAAGTAGATTTGTTAGCCTAACTTGTTCTTTGGGAATAATATTTTTTTCCAGATGTTACTGCATGACACTATCTATAATATAGTGCAATATCACACAGTTTGACTTAAAAAGAGCAGTACAGGCCCCGCCCCGTAGCCCCGCCACCTCACCGCCCCGCAGCCTCGCCTCCCCACAGCCCCGCCCCGCCCGCCCCGCAGCCTCGCCCCGCCCCGTAGCCCCTTTTTTTTTAAAAAAAAAAAAAGAGCAGTACAGTTTTTTTTTCTATTTTAAAAGAATCACTCACTTCTCTCTTCTTAAGAAGACATTTCATAATGTCCCTTATGAGTAGTAATGAACCACAGCCACCTCTAAGTTATTAAGTGTAGTTGTCTGCTTTGTGGAGCATTTGACCTGTTGTTTCTTCTTCTCATTCTCTGGATATCTTCCACTTTGGCAATTTCACTACTCATCCAAAACTACCCAAGTGGGTGAGCAAAGAAATAAAAAGAGATAAAAATATCCATCAGTTAATTGGCTCTTTTTAACAGCACAGGAACACTGTGAAGGAGCTTGAATAAAATGAGGTTTGATAATCACTTATGATTGACATACCACTTGCTGTATTCAAACGCATTACAACGCATGATCAAGGTTTGATTGTATTAAATTATAAGGTTTGACTTACCACGGATCATTCTTGTCATGAATTTTTTAAGACTCTGATAGTCTCCAAATATTTACGGATTACCATTATCTTTTTGGCCTTCAAAAGTTTTCCCCAAATTATGCTTATTCAAATTTACTAATAATCAAACCAAAGAAGAAATAAATTCTCTCTGGACTAATGCATGTCTTCTGCTTTCACTGAAAACAGCCAACAGCTTATTCTGTTCCACTCCTCTTTTTTTTGGAACAACTCAAGATGCTCCCCAAGGAATATTTTTCTTTTCCTTAAACTGGTACACTTTAATTTTTTAAAAAAATCACTAATCTTGAGGTTATGTTTGCTTTTCATTAGTCCACACCTACTCCACTTCATAATGCCTTATAAGCTACCATTAAGAACCGTCGTAAGCGTGGATATTTTGTAGTCAGCTGCCATAGCCTCCGAGTTTTTCCATGAAACTATGCATATTCAATTATTTTAATTTTTCTTCTTAAGTCAATCCCCCCAGCTACTTCTCTTGTGTTGCTCTTTTCTGATTTCTACCCTAATTTTATTTTATTTTGTTTCAGGGACAAGAAGTCAATGAAATATTTTAAGCATCTCCCTGGAGCTGTGCAAAAAGATTCAGTGACCTTCTGGTTCTTTCCTGAAATGATGACTCCCCACCATTCCCAATCAGGACCTTTAATAATGTACCAAAAATTCAATAGAAACTCATTCTGGATGAGAAAACAAAGAGTGAGACAAAAGGCAATTCATTTCACAACAGTCACTGAAAACTCATTTTTCCCCCCAAAGGATTGCAAATGTAGGGAATGATCTACTCTATTGGGAAATATCACAGAAAGAAAAGAAATTTTGCCAAGCCTTTTGTCTGAAATTACTGAAAATCATCGAGTTTGTACTTAAAATGAAAAATGGACTCTATTCCTTTATTCATCTCTACCTACAGAGTAAGTATGTAATAAATTTTAATGGTTCAGACATTGTCTAACTATACATTTCATGTGATAAGACTGTGGCTGGAGTTGGCTTGTTCTTTTAAAAATAAATCTTTTTACTGAAGTCAGAGTCATGGATGCAATACCTTTTCCCCATGCCCTACTTCCCAAACTAACACCACAAACACACACACACACACACACACCCTTGGATACTTATCTCTAATGTAAGCTACCCTGAATAAACTTCTTGACAATAGAGACTTTGTATTCATCATTATATCCCTTACATATTCTTTATATAGTTACCTACCCAAACAGGCATGTCATACATGTTTGCTGAATCAATTAATTAATTACTGAGTGAAAATAAATCAGATGAGATAATGTAGATGACCAAGGCTAAAATCAATGCTAGCAAAGGAAATTATGAATATTTTTAAAAGTCAATATATATGTTCAAAGCCTAAATCTAGAAAAACATCTCATTTTTTTATTTGATTCTGAAAAACATTAAACCCAATGTATTACATATAATTATAGTCTTCCATCTTTAAAGTTCATCTCTTTCATTTACCTCTGAAATACAAACACCTCATTTATTCAAAATGATACAAAAAAAAAGTTTAGTTACTGAAAGCTTGTTCTAGAAAATGTAATCATTTTCCTCACTAAGTAGCACCTGGGTCTTGTCATTTATTGTGTACAGTCTGATAAACCTCACACAGGTGGGAAAAATCTGGCAACCAGAATAAAAATATGCTATCAAAATTTGCTAGAGGTTTCATGTTTTAAAAATCATTTAAATACATGCAACATCGGAGATGACTAAATGATCCATCTGAACAGTGATATCTCTAAAATAATATATAATATATAATAATTTTTTCAATAAAATTAATTTCTCTTCTGAATCCCTTATTTATGCAGAAGTTCACAATCTTTTAGAGTGGATTTCAGATAATTAATTCCTCTCTGTGATTGTTATTCCTTACCAAACATAAGGAATGCTAAATGAATTGTGCTGTCAAAGCTCACGTGACTATGTATCTTGGATTCATTTATGGATATATTTCCTTTTGAAATTTTGGACACTGAAACAGAAGGATAAACCTCTTGGTTTCTGTAAGTCCTGATTCCTAAGCTAAAAAGAGCTTGATGTAGCCATACCAGATGTGAAAACATGAAGCTGCACCTGTTTGTGGAATCTCTTGATTATCTGTACCTAAATTTCATTATAGAAGCCAAGATAAAGTTGGATAAAGCTAATGATATTACAAAATTTGTAAACCAATTTTTCAATATTTGTTTTGTTTTCACATGGTAACAAGTATTAAATCAAAATTTGTTAGAGGCAGAAACGTAAAATCATCAGATTTCTTTTTTCCTAATTTGAGCAAGTAGATTTTTGTTTAAAGAATATTGCCTTAAGGACAAAGTTTCACTTTCAGCCTTCAAGCTCTATTTCATGAATCATTCAGTTATTTTTTCTCACATTTTTAAAAACAAAAGTAAATTAATACAAAGATTTTCCTTGATAATACTTTTCCCATTTCTTAAGATTATTTTATGAAAGCTGTGATATTGATTAAAATTTTATTAATTTGATGCTTAAAATGTATTACAGTAATCATAACATATTTTATGTGGATCTACTTCACGTTTTCCATTTTTAAAAACAAGTATATTTAAGCCACAACTTAATGTTTGTGTATATTTTTATCATAGCTGCCAAACAAGATGAATGAATTATGCAAAATATTTTAAATAATTTCCTGCTTACTTTTGTTTGAGAGGTAAAATTTAAATTTTAAAAAAATATTTATTTTAGGGAAAGAGAGAGAGTGTGTATGTGTGTGATGAGGAGAGGTGCAGAGGGAGAGAGAGAGAGAGAGAGAGAGAGAAAGAATCTCAACCATACTCCACACCGAGCATGGAGCCTGAACTGGGGCTTGATCTCACGACTATGAGCCCAAATCAAGAGTTGGATCTTAACCAACTGAGCCACCCAGACACTCCTAAATTGTTTTACAGATAAATAAAATCATATTATAATGTATAGAATGGAATAATTTAATAAATCATAATACATGCCAGTCAAGTATGAGGGGCATAGTAGGGATTCTAACAAGTTAGATATAAAATTGGCATCTAAGATTCTAGTTATAGAAAATGCATAATATATCATTGGAGAAATAAGCAAAGTAATATTAAAATATAAAAAAGGTCCAGGGTCAATCTGAAATGAAAATGTTTTTATTTCATATGTTAGCAGTAGAAGTATATACAAAATAAGCACTGGAGAGCATGATTTGGCAGGATGCACTGAAGCCCTGTCCAAAGGAGATGGCTTCCCTGCCAGTAACTCAATCACACCAGGTCCTCTGGCAAATCTAGTCCTCTCCTACTCAAATGCCAATAAATATCTGGATCACACAACTTTCCTGTCCTGCTTCACCAGACTTCTATGTATAATTTGGCTTCCAATGTAAATCTGCTTAAAGGGTTATTGTTCTGGCCTTGTTCCTATAAATATGCATGTTCACACGATAGCTCTATTTCTTTTTGGAAATTAGCAATTGGCAATCTGGTTCTACATATTATTCTTTGTGATATATATATCGAATCCACACTCTGATGCGTGGTAAGGACTGAAAGTTATTCGTTGCATATGTGTAGATCCACATGCACCGTGGTAAGAAGATAAATATTGTGCATCTGAAGACGAGAGGGCTAGATAAAGTAAATTCTCCACCCACAGGGTAAGTTGACGACATGTGAGTCTTCTTGGCAATCTGACCGCCGTCTTTTCCTGGAAGCACATTTACCTCATGCAGTGTTTTTCCTTTAAACTTTAACAGATTGTATCACTGTCTCTGAGAGCAACAAAAATATTTTTGTATTCTCCCATCAATAAAAACAGAACAATATCTACTCTAAAACAGTTAAATATGACAGACCAAAAGCACACATGTAAGTATGTTCTCTCCCGAAACCAAGCTTTAAAGATATTTTCCAAAAACATTAACCTGTCAGGTCAAATATATCCATAAAAGAGATAATAACACCAAAGTTATTATCTGCCTCTGAAGGCAGAAGAGTGAGAACTAATTGGGGAGGCAAGGTGCTATATCTAAAGCTAGTAATATAGAGAAAGTAGAGGATACCTTTACTCTGCAGAACCTGTAACAGACCTAGAAGTAGGTAGCAACAGGGATCCCGAAAATAGGAAGGAAAGCTGCAATACAATTAGGATGGCTGGAAGAAGTCTGCTTAAGGAAGCATGTTGGCCACCTCTCATCATACCAAGCAGGTGGGTGATGGCACCTACCCACCTCGGCAGAAGTTTGAAATTCAATTCTCTGAGGAAAGAGAAGGACCCAAGTTAAATGATACTACAAAGAACACTCAGCCAAATCCAGTATGTGGACTATTCTGTAGTCTAAATAACCTGGCTTCACCAAAAGCTTTATGGGTCAAAATTTTAAAAAGGCTAATGCTGAAATACTGTCATATTGAAAAAAATAGAATAGAATATGCACATATGCACATAAAAAAAGACATGAAATGTGTAGACTTCTGTCTTGATTCAAACAGATGAACTACCAAGAGAAATCTTTCAGGCAATGAGGATTTATGAATATGGCCTAAGATGAAGATTCATAAGCTTTATTTGCCTAATATAAGGATTACCAAGAGTAGAAGAAAATAAATAACATATTTAATAGCAGATTTATAATTATAAACATATATGCCACTTGAAATAACAGTCTGAAACCAGGAAAATCCAAAAAAATTAAGACATACAATTAAGTTCTTAAAAAACAGATTAATCATGTTGAAAAACAAGTTACGTGTTTGTGTTTGAGTTGATTAGAGGACCAATGTTAGTAGACATATTTGGGTTAGTAGCCCAAAACCTAGCACAATATTATCCTTCATTAATAAATACATCTTCCCCAAATGAAACATTTAATATGTGTTTTATTATACTCTGGTCAGACTGTATCACCAGTTTTGAATGTAAACATTTGCTTTTCACCAGACTGATTTTCTCCCTATTTGCTAAAAAGTTAAAAAGTCCATGTTTACTTCCTTAATGCAGGATGGAAGTTGTGGGTGACCCTGAGAAAGGAGGCTACAGCGAAGTGGAGGGAACAAATCTGCTTGGCATGGATTGCAAAAAGAATGTGAGATGGGTAAGTACAGCATCATGAATGGACAACAGTTTTGCTGGCAACTGTCCAATTTTCCCAACACCATTTATTGAAAAGACTAGAATTCTCTACAATAAAATACACTTTTTAATGTAAATTTCTATGACTTTTGGCAAATGCATCCAGTTGTGTAATCAATACTCCAACCAATATATAGAACTGATATTACTACAAACATTTCTCTCAAAATCCTTTTAGCTATATCACTCCCCATATGCCACCCCTTGGAAGCCAACAATCTATTTCCTGTCCTTATAGTTTGTTCTGACAAGAATACTATATAAATACTATAGTGGTTTCTTCCACTTAGCATTTTAAATTGTTATTTCTTTTTTTTTTTTTTTTTTGCATGCATCAGTACATAATTCTCTCTTTTTTTTTTTTTTTAATGGAGTAGTAGTCTTCTACTGCACAGATGTATCACAGCTCTCTATTCACTCACAATGAAAAGACATTTGGGTGGTTTCCAGTTTGGAGCTATTATGAGCATAGTGACCATAATTATCCATGTACAAGTTTTGATGTGAACATATGTCTTTACTTCTCTGAGATAAATACCCACGAGTGGGATTACTGAGTCACATGGTGAGTGTATATTTAACTTCACAAGAAACTGGCTGTTATGCAAAGTGGTTATACTATTTTGGATTCCTGCTTATGATGTATGAAATTTCCAGTTGCTTCACATCCTTGTCCACACTTATTACTGGCAGTTTCGTTGATTTTAGCCATTTTATGAAGGGTATAGTACATCCGATTGTGATTAGTTTGAATTCCCCTAGTGATTAATGATGTTGAGTGTATTTTCTTTGTTTATTTGCCATCTCTATATTTTCTTTTATGAAGTGTCTGTTCATACCTTTTGCCCAATTGTTAAATTGGTTTGTTGTCTTATTCTTTAGTTTTTAGGGTTCTTTTAATATTCTGAATACAACTTCCTTATGAGACTTTTGGCAAATATTTTCTACCAGCCAGATGGTTTTGTCTCTATTAATAGAACATTTTGCAAAACAAAAATTATTGATTTTGTGAAATACATTTTTTCATTTTTATCTTTTTTTAAAGATTTTATTTATTTATTCATGAGAGACACAGAGAGAGAGGCAGAGACCCAGGCAGAGGGAGAAGCATGCTCCATGCAGAGAGCCAGATGTGGGACTCGATCCCAGGACTCCAGAATCACACCCAGGACTGAAGGCAGGCACTAAACTGCTGAGCCATCCAGGGATCCCCATTTTTTCTTTTTTAAACAAATTGTGCTCTTGACATTGCATCTAAGCAATCTTTCCTAAACCCTAAGATTATAAATTTATTGGTCTTTTGCTTAAAGTTTTATAGTGTGAGGGTTTATATTTAGGTCTATGATTAATTTTGTTAATTGTTCCATATGGTGTGAGGTATGGGTTGAGGTTTATTATTTTACAAATGGATATCTAATTAGTCAAATACCACTTGCTGACCGCCCTGTTCTTTCTCCATGGAATTGCCTTCAGAGTTTTATAAAACATCAATTGACCATAGACCTATTTCTGAATTCTCTTTCTGTTCCATTGAGCAATGCTCCAATTTTTCCAGCAATACCACACAGTTTTGATTACTGTAGCTTTATAGCAATTCTTAAAATCAGCTGATGTGACTTATACAACTTTAACTTTAACTTTAACTTTATCCTTCTTATTCAAAATTGTTTTGGCTCTTCTAGGTTATCTCGCTTTTCTTTTTTCCTGCTCTGCTTTTCTTTTATTTTCTTAGTTGGTTCCTTTGAAATCAGTTTCTTACCTTAGATAGTAAACCAGTTAACCTTAAGAATATAGGTGTAATCTCACATCAATCATGAAACCTTCACCAGTTACTCTAGAGCCGTAATATTTTGTGATTTCTCCTCACTTAATACATTCCTATCAGCCAGCAGTATTGGTCATACTTCTAGAGAGAAACAGAGGCACATTCTCATGGAATTACGAAGAAACCAGAGAGATGAAAGCAAAGCTGGGGGACTCAACAAATGTTTTGTCCCTGAGGTGCTAAAAATACAGTGATTGGTAAGCTTTTACCATTTGTCTTATAGGAACAAAAGGAGGAAAAAGTGTTATCAGAACCCAGGGATAATTGAGATGGAGAAGGAGGATTTTGGCTGGAGCTGTCATCAATGAAGTGTTCAGCTACTGTCAGACCATGAGGAAAGGAAATGGAGAAGAAATATCTAAGTCTCTTTCTCTTTCTGTCCAATCTCTCTCCATTTTTCCTCCTTTTATCTGAAACTTACTAGAAACAAGGCAAAAGATCTTCAGATATTGCAGTCTAAAAAAGTAAGCACCCAGGACAGAGCACCATAGAAAAATACAGACAATGGATATAGAAAGAAAATGGATAAAAGGAGCCCAGCAACCCACCCCATCCAGGATTCTGACTGAAGCTCAAGTATGTCTCCACAGCTCACAAATTTTAAGTTCAAAACTGTAAAACATTATAATTATACATCATTTTAGAGACTGCAGGGAAAACCAATGACCCAGCTTAATAGAGACCATTTTGCTTTTTCTCAATAGAAAAGCTGTTTTTTAAATGGATAAGTATTTAAAATATGATCCATAGAAATGATATCATAAGTATGATAATAATTAAAAATTTAAGCAGATATGTTGAGATTATTTTTCTACTCATTCTACTTTACACAATGAGTTCCTCTTTTCAATTTGTAAGGCTGGCTTTGGTCACTGAATCATCCCAGAGTGGTTGTTGCTCAATCAGAGTCTAATTACTTACTTCTCCAAATGCTGACATCTGTTTCTGGGCCAGTTATTTTCAATGATTCATCACCCCTCATCACATGAACACTTCCCCACCTTTCACTACCTTATACCTCAGAATAACCAGAGGAAAAATAGTAAGTGAATCGTTTTGCTTCTAATTTGGTTTTAAAGGGCCCTTCTACATTCAACCTTTATTTTACCAAACTTATAGGATATTGTCAATGTCTCCTGATACCTAGTCCATTGTATGCAAGCAAGTGGTAGAGCTTCAGCATATGCCGTACCTTCTCTGTGTCTCATTCTCCACCAGATTCCATCAAATTGGAACCTTGATTTTCCTCAGTGTGTGGAGGACGTGCTGGTAGGAAGCACTACATCTACAAGTTAAGACCTTGCTACAAAGCAGTGCTTCTTCATAGTCCCTAGGGGCAGAGTTTCCTATATATATGTATAGGGCAAGCATGGTGGTAAAAAAGGAAGTCAACCAGGAGAGACAGGTGGAGGACAGACATAGTTATAAATGATGCTACATTTTATCAAAAAAGAAAAAGAAACTTATAGGGAGTAGGGAGCAATCATAATTACTGGAAAAATTTAAATATAGGCTAATAAAAATTATATCATGTCTGCAAATATCTAGATTTAAATTTTATGAATGATTTCTGGTACTTCTTACAACCAAACTGTGTTAAGTAAATATGCATGAATAAAAGCTCTTATGAGATAAGACCTAATTATTAATGCTGTGGAAGCCCTCTGTGATTTCTGCAAAGTGTATCAGTACCTATCAATGCTTACATCTAGTGAACTAATGAGTTTGCAATTTTCACGTATTTTGGCAAGAAACTGCATAAAAATTATGTCAAAATGTATGTTTTATAAGTTAATATAAATTATCAACTTTAATCTGAGATAGATTTTATATCTATGATGTAAAACAAAATAATTGGACCTATTTTATCAATTATACAACTTGTGCTTTGTATTTGAGACTTACCATATTTATAAAGGCTTTATCTATAGATCCACACATTATAGAAATGTTGACAATACTCAGAAGCAACCATTTTAAAAATGTAAGAACAAAATTAAGACTTATTGTATGTGTTTGATTACCTTGATTATATTCAGCATGAATGCTTTATTTTATTGCCTAATATTTCTTATTTGTATCAGTAGCAAAAATTGTATATTAATTATGCATAAGAGGAGCTATTGGGAAAGTTAACAAACCAAAAAGAGAAGAAAGAGGAAACAAAGAAAAATCATTCTGATTTTCCAGCATATTAATTAGTTGATAATATCAATGTGAAAAAAAACATATGGGACATAAAATAAGAGAAATGCTTGATTTAGAACAGTTTGCATTTTTCAGCATAGATAGTTCATGGAAATTATGTTAAAAGCTCACTTTTTCCCAGTATTTTAATTAGAAATTTAAAAAACATGTAATTCAGGATTATTTAGCTTATATGCATAAAAATGTATGATTGATAACCTGATATCTTATTAAGTCATTTAATACCTGAAATTATTTCTCACATTGACAGATAAAAATTATATTGCAATTGATCTTTGATATGCTGCCCTAATAAATTTTTATTGCTTCTTCTGTCCATTCATGCATGACATCATTTTATTCATTACTTGGATGATTCTCTGTTGAGACTCTTTAGTCTTATCTAATAATTCATTTAAAACTTTCCCCTAGCATACATGTATTTAAATGTGCTGAAATCTCAGCCAGAAGGAAATATTCACTCATTTCAGTACAGCTTAAGCTCTAATTATTTTTCATCAGAAACTCTTGAACAATCATATTAAATCTTGCATCCTAGTGCTGTTATTGCCATACAATTCTGTAAGCCTGAAATACTCAATACATATCTACCTAGAAATTGTGGAATTTCCTGTGATGATTGCAGTATTTTACATGTTTATAAAAGGTAAGAAACTTTCTAACTTCTTTTTAAAATGCTAGTAGGAAAAGCATCATATGAAATAAGGAATAAAATAAAAGACAAGGAAGAGGAAAAGAAAAATGAAGATCTAGGAAAATAATCAGATAATTTGAAAAATAAATTTAGAAAATCATATAAATGAATTAATAGATGACATATAGCTTAATTTTTAAATGAATATTTAATTGAATCTGTTTATGGTAGGAAGGATTATATCAACCATTTACAATAATAAATCCAAGGTATCTTAAATCTAAGTGAGTCTTAAGAACACCAGATCCTTTTTGTTTTGGACATTCACCTTAGCATTTCATCACCACATTAAAAATGCAAGAAGTCAAACTAATACTTTGCTAATTTTGCTTAATCCCGTATTTTTCTTAAAGGACTAATTTCCTATAGAACAGCCTATAGGAGACACTAGTTTATGTTTTTGTTGCATTTGTTGTTTCAATCTCTTGTACCTACTTAGTGCCTCTACTAGTTTTCAGTTGCTACCTGTAAAAAATTACTACAAATTTATTGGTTAAAAAAAACACAACACTTTTATTATCTTCAGCTGTGTAGGTCAGAGTACTAGAATACTCTAGCTCAGCTAGTTCTTTGCTCTGGCCATTGTACATGGCCAAATTCAAGGTATGGGCGGGTCTGTGTCCCTTTCTGGAGGCTCTGGAGCTAAATCCCTTCCCAAACTCATTCAAGTTGATGGCAGGATTTTTTTCCAGGAATTCAGGTCCCTGTCAGGCATGGGGTTGTTCTTAGTTTATTGAGGCCATCTCCATTCCTTCGTTCAGGGCTCCTTCACAGTAGTCAAAGCAAGTACTGGTGGGTTGAGTCTTTCTTACACTTCAAATCATTGACCCCCTTTTTGGTTTCACCTCTCCACTCTTCCAGCAGAAGGAACTTCTCTGATTTTTAAGGGCTCACGTGATTAGATTGGTCTCACCCTGATAATCCAGGACAAACACCCATTTAGTTAGGTTAGAGACCTTACTCACATCTACAAAGTCCCTTTTGCATGTAGGCAACATATTTACAGGTTTCAGGGATTATGGTGTGCACATCTTGCAGGGAGGGGAGACATTAATCTCTCTACCATGTTATCTACCTTTCCTCCCAGTTTTTTCTTTATCTCTAATCTTCTCATGAATCTGGGCACCACAACCCACCGCTCCTTAAAAAAAGAGTGACAAGTTCACTTCCACCTTTGTTTCTTACCCTTTTACCTGGCCCTGAAATATCTTTCTTGCTATATGTTGGTTGTTTTCACCTCTGTTTTTCTGTGGCTCCAACTCAAATTCCACCTACTCAATGATTCTTTCTTTTTTAGACTTGCAAGTTCCACACCTGCAATAATTTATAACCTCAATGAGCCTTTGAGTCTGTTCTTAGAATAGATAACCTTCTGGAGCACCAGCACACTTCAAGCCCTGAAACCAAACTGACAGTTCAAATCTCAGTTCTGCCCCTATCTTCCGCTATAGGTCCCAATTTCTCTTTATAAAATGTGACTAATAAAAATAATACCTATCTCTTGGCTTATGTGTGTTGGTGAGGTTATTGAGATAACACACTTACAACATGCAGATGTGTTTAGCAAATGGTAAGGTCTCAATAAGTTATTATTACTATTTTATGAATATCTCTAACAAATTCTCCTGGAGCTTCAGTGAGGATGTATTTCAGCTGCAAATAACTGAACAGTTTCATTCAGACACAACTCTTTAGGGAGCTTATTTCTTGAAGTTTACTCCTAAATCCTCCAACATGTGGTTAAAAATGAAGTGACACAAAATAAGGTGATAATAGGAAAGACACAGGTTCATGGTTTACAACAGTAGCCCCCATTTCATCTCAGGTCATCATGGTTCTTTTGTATTGGTCCCTCTTCTGCAGCCCACTGCAACACATTAATTGCCTGACATGATTTTACACTTATTTCAAAGTTAAGTGGAGAATATTATACTTATTTCAAAGTTGAGTGGAGAAAATTCATGGGGAACATTTTTTCTCATTCCTACCCTTACTCAAACAATGGCCAGTCTTTTCTTCTCCCTTCATTTCCTTTAGTGAAAAGCTAATCCTGAAGTTCAGGTGGAATGTGCTCCACGTAAATTCCAGTGATTTTGCTATTTCAAATAGAAAGGTCAGAGTGGAGCTTTATGCCTTCCTTTATACCTTCCTTTGATCCATTCCCTTTCTAGTAGAAATTCCTTGAGAAAAGGTTATATGTCAGATATTGTGTCATTTGCTGTAAGAAATATAAAAGTGGTATGATATATTCTCTTGGTCCTCAAATAAATCACAGTGTTATTATGGAAGCATCGTGAATACACATGTAAGTAATTTGGAACACATTTATAGGCATGTAATTTGTAATAAATAGATGATATTAAATGTACATCTCTTAGGAGTTCCCAAAGATAGAAATTATTCTGATTTGTACAAATTTCTAGAAACAATAAGTTGTTGCTTTAGTATATTTATTCCTTAAATTGTTTCATATGAATTAATATGAAGTCTGCAAAAAAGATTGTAATAAAATTTTAGAATTTTCATAATACATTTGGTAACATGAAAGAATTATATATAATAATTATGTACATATATGTATAGCTAGTTTCAAAAAAGGTATTGGAAAAAAAAAGGTATTGGGTTAGACAGTCCAATTGAGACTAAATGAAGAAAACATTAAGATGATTTTAAGACTGAATTCCTAGGTTTCCAAATTAAATGTTTAGCAATTATCCACACAAACTGGACTCGGTAATAAATGAAGATAATGCAAAAACAGAAATCAAAGTTAAATATAGACATTGCTTTGAAATCTCAAAATCACTAAAATCATCAATTATTTTTATTTGGCAAGGGGAAGGCAATAACAGTAAAATGTATATCGGCACCAACTGTGATGTGAAATTTAAAGCTCTAAAACCCCATTAAAATCAGCCTGGTAATGATGTACCATATGCACTGATCTACAGTTGCCGGAGGATCCCTAACCTGTGGCTTCTTTTTCTCTGTCACATAACCTTGTTAAGCAAGAACTAATTGTGAATGTTTGTTTAAGTATTCATAAGACTGCACATAATATAAAGGTTGACACGTTAGGAATGCATATTTATTATTTTGCCTTTTGATATATACTATATATCTGCTTTAATTTGCCATGTATGCTTGTTTCCAAAGTAAATTTTAAATATAATGTAACAAAAACTATTCATATGGAGTAAAACAAATTAGTCATTCTGACCACAAATTTATATATGCATGCTGGTAAGGGAACTGGTTTAATCTGATGATTACAGGGGCCTATTAATCAAAGTGCTGATCAAAAGTCATAAAAAAGATCCATATTTCATCACCATCTTCCGAGGCACCCAGTTCTTTACACTTCTTTGTTGCTCACCTTTATAAATAATTCAGTGCCTATTCTCTTTTTCATACACTTACATTTCTTTCATTAACACCTGTGAAAGTGGAGATTTTATACTGAAGGTAGAAAAACTTTCAGCTCCAGTTGAACATTTTCATTTTTTGGCTCAGAGAAATGATTAATAAATAAGCTCTGGGTCTATGAGATAAGTAAAATAACACTTTTATTTACATGTTCTTGACAAATTGATTATTCACATTATTTTCCTTTTCCAGGCTTAGCAGTTTGTCCTTACTAAATAGCTATGCTGCCACAAGGATTTTCACAGGAGGAGAAAACTATCTTTGAAGTAACTACATAGCTACACATGAAATTTTTAAGGCTGCACGTCTGAAATTTCATCTCCACCAAGTTAATTGATCAATCATCCATATTGTGAAATACATTACACATTTTCAGAAATCTGGAAACTACTTGCTTTCAGAATTAATTCATTAAAATCCTCTGCCATCAAGTGACATAATCACAGGAACCTTAAATTGTATTACTTGAAAATAGGAAAAGTCAAATATTCTATTCTCACATGACATTTCCCCTTCTCTTTCTTTCTCTTTTTTCTTCCTTTCTTTTAGATGAATTATTCTAGAAAAGTCTCATGCTTTTTTAAAGAGAAAAAGGGATTTGAATCAATACTGACTTCCTCCCACTTTCTCTCCACCTGCTTGCTCTCAGTCTCCCATTATTTGTTTGCATTTCTGAGAGAATTGAGATAGGAGAGCATGCATGTTCACTTGTAATAACTTGAGGTAAAATAAAAGCTTGTTTCTATTAAATTATGTGCACACTTATAATGTATAACATGAGTCGACATACTTTTCTGCAAAGGGCCAACAATATCTTCTACTTTGTGAGTCATACAATTTTTGTCCCAAGTCATTTCTGTCATTTTAGTGTAGAAGCATGCTTATATTGCATGTAGATGAATGACTGTGGATGTATTCTAATAAAACATTACTAGTGGACGCTGAAATTCTATTTGCACATAATTTTCACATACAAAATATTCTTAATTTTTGTAAATTAATATCAAAATCTAAAAAATAATATCTAGAAATATAAAAACTAGCCTTACCTCTCTGTACCAAAATAGGTGGCAGGCCATATTTGGCTTCCCTGATGTATAATCCCTGCCATATATTAATACATATAACAGCTTTTAGTTCTGTCTTGTTTAAGGTGAAAAACAAGAAGTATACACAATACTGTCCAAATCTCAATTTTCATTGATTGACAGATACATAGATATTTACAAAGTCACATAGCTTATTTCTATGTGTGTTATATAGTTTTTAAAGAAATTGTTTCCTGTGGCACCTGGGTGCCTCAGTCGGTTGAGCAGCCAGCTCTTGATTTTGGCTCAGGTTTTTGAGCTCAGGATCCTGGGATCAAGGCCCACTCAGCAGGGAGTCTGGTTGAGGATTTCTCTCCCTCTCCCTCTGTCTATTCCCCCTGACCCCAATCCGTCACGCTCTCTCAAATACATAAATTGTAAAAAAAAAAAGTTTCCTAATACATATATACATATGCATCAATATATGTGTGCATATGTGTATATGTATATGTGCATGTTTGCTTATTCCTTCACGATTAGATGTTATAATCAAAATATCATTAATATTAATATTTTTTCAAACAATAATCATAATGGTTGTGTCAACTCTACCTAAATAACTTACAATCAATTCATATACTCTGTAAATAACTTGGAAATGTTCTTTGGACAAAGTTGAAACAATATCTGATAACTTCCTAATCTGTAGCTCCTGACCTTACCATCTGAAAATGTAAAACCTCTTGAATTATGTGCATTTATAAGTGTCACCACTATTATATGTCCAAATAAGTCTATCTGCCTGCCCCACCAACAGACTTTTTGGAAAGACCAGACTAAGTATGTGTGATTGTTCTTGCTTAGGCACAACTAAAAGATCACTGCTAGATGCTTGATTAATTAGAAATGCTTTCTGAATTAAATTTTTAAAAGCAAACTTGCAGAAAAAAATAAACAATAAAAAATAAAAGCAATCTTACAGCTCAGAAGGAAGTTTCTTTAAAAGTGTTTGTTTTACATTTGCAAATATAAGCTAATTCACCTACTTCTGTAGTTAAGGTTATCTATTTTTAAATCACTTCTTGCTTTCAGCTTTGAATTTTTTTAATGTATTTAAAATGTATGTATTAAGCTTCAAAGAAATAGCACCCTTTGGGGTTTTGTTTTTGTTTTTATTTTGAATTCTATCATCTCTCTGCTATCAAAAACATGATTTTTTTAAATTAATTTTTATTGGTGTTCAATTTACCAACATACAGAAAAACACCCAGTGCTCATCCCGTCAAGTGTCCACCTCAGTGCCCGTCACCCATTCCCCTCCAACACCCGCCCTCCTCCCCTTCCACCACCCCTAGTTCGTTTCCCAGAGTTAGGAGTCTTTATGTTCTGCCTCCCTTCCTGATATTTCCCAACATTTCTTTTCCCTTCCTTTATATTCCCTTTCACTATTATTTATATTCCCCAAATGAATGAGAACATACACTGTTTGTCCTTCTCCGATTGACTTATTTCACTCAGCATAATACCCTCCAGAAAAACATGATTTGGTAGATAATCCTGTAAGAACTTTTCAAAGGCAGCCCGAGTGGCTCAGTGGTTTAGCACTGCCTCCAGCCCAGGGCCTGATCCTGGAGACCTGGGATCCAGTCCCACGTCGGGCTCCCTGCGTGGAGCCTGCTTCTCCCTCTGCCTGTGTCTCTGCCTCTCTCTCTCGCGCGCGTGCGCGCTCTCTCTCTCTCTCTCTCTCTCTGTCTCTGTCTCTCATGAATAAATAAATAAAATCTTTTTAAAAAAAGATTTTTCAAGGTAATCCATCACGAGGGTAGAGATACATTTTCAGTTATGTTATATGATCTTTATATCTTACAACAGAAGTGAATGTGCTTCATATAATGGGTGCCCTGATATCCATATATTTTCAAGTCAGTAATGGTTTTGGCAATGGCAAACATCTATGACTACACTTCGAATAGTAGCTATATATCATCAAACAATGCGGAATAAGGTCTCTCCTACACTTTGACATTCTATTCTTTTCATATTTGATTATAATGTCAATCCAAGCAGGACCAATTTAAATTTACAATAAATATACAGAATTTTTGCTTAACAAAGAATTAAGCTAAGGCACGCACTATCTTGGTACCTCTTGCCGGACATATAGTAAAGTGACTTCTAATTGAAGCTCACGAATGATATTCTATTCTGAAAGGAATGTGACCGATCTATTATAGGAAAAAATTTAAATATTCATTTTATCATGTAAGTCAATATGAAGTAAACTCTCTTCTACCTAAATTTCTAGACTGTTCAATAGTATTTCCACTATTAACTTGTTTTATTTCAGATTACATGAGAGTTCTCTTTTCTTACTTTATATTTTGTGAGACACATATTTTTTGCAACATAAATAATAAAAAAGTGCTATTGGTTCTGACTCTAGTATATATTAAGTAAGGTGTCTTTAAGTAGAAATGCACATACAACAAGGTAATGTATTGATTGGTTGGTGAAAATATGACTGAGGCTCACAGGAATCTATCCCTGTATGTTCCCTAGGAACAACGGCTCAGTGTTCACTGACTCAGTGCTTGTGGTGACTTTATAAAACGTGACTGTCACAAACAACAAGAATCCACACTACATATCGAGTCAGGGCCAGTGTCAATTCTTGATGCATAAAAATCATATGCTAGCTGATGTTGCTAGTAAGAAATGTTGAATGACCAGAAAAAGTCATCCTATGCCAAGTGGAATGTAGTTCCTTTGCAAAGAGAAGAAGGAACAGAGACTAAGTATACCCAAATTGAAAAAGACAGAAGAACATAGCTCAATATGATTTTTCCTGTTCCCCTTCCAAAATTGTTTCCAACCAAGACAGCCTTAACATGTCTCTCAGCCTGATTAAACTTTAGACAGGTTTCTTCCTGACGATAGGCTCTAGATCTGCTTTTCTTAGAGCACTGATTTTAGGAAACTTGGAATTACAAATTATTTTCCAGCCCCTTTGAGATATAAATCTTTTCCCAGCCTCTCACCACTTTTACAACCCAAGAATGTCTTCCTCAAGGACCTGGAAGTCATCCCTTTCAAATGTAACTATCGAGAAGGTAGCATCCTTGTCTCCCAGTATCTGTAAGTAGGTAAGAGTCTAATTTTGATCAAGATCGGTGCCAATTAAGAAATAGATGGCCTGACCACACGAACTGGAATCCCCACTGATGTCCTCCAACATGTGTCCACTACCTGACTCCAGTTTTTAAAAACACTCCCTGGGTGGTTCAGTTGTTGAGTGTCTGCCTTGGGCTCAGGTTAGAATCCTGGAGTCCTGGCTTCTAGTCCCACGTCGGGCTCCCTGGTTGGAGCCTGCTTCTCCCTCTGCTTATGTCTCTGCCTCTTTCTGTGTGTCTCTCATGAATAAATAAATAAAATCTTCAAAACCAAAAAATCTCCCTCATCTTATGTCTCAGTAGATCTGAGTTTGACATCTCCCATATTTAAATAGTGTTGAATAAAGACTTCCTTGCCTCTATCTTGTCTGGTGCGATTTTTCTTTGACATTCCCCTGTATCTGTTTCACTTAAGTATGAGTGTTACTCTTGGCAGACTACGTGCATGCACACTCACATACACACACACACACACACACACACACACACACAAAGGGATAGTGCAGTGATAAGTCATTTCAGAGTAGGTGTAGGTACTGATAAAGCTATTCCTTATTTGTTATTTTTCTCCCATGGAAAGAAACATTCACGGTTCCAAAGAAAAGTGGACATGGTGGAAAGAGTCAAAGAGGACAGTCCTGTCAATCAGAATCAGTGAATTATTATCAGCTACAAGGGCTATCTCTGCCTCACATATAATAAATAAATAGCACATGGTTCCATTTGGAAATACCTGAAGATGGATTTTATTTCTTAATGCTTTCAGGTAGATATATTATTTATCTACTGCCACAATAATTTTGAGTAACAGAGAACCAAAATACATCAGTGACATGAACCAATAAACATGTATTTGGCTCATGACTTTACAGAATTCAGCTGATTTGGACAGGCCTCGACTGATCTTGACAACTCTCATTCATGCTTCTGTGGTCAGAAGTGGGTCAGCTGGGCAGTTCTAATGACCTTGTCTGGTCTCATTCACATAACTACAGGTTGGTAAAGGATGTCCTCAGCTGAATACTTGAACAATTTGTCTCTGTTCTACCGATCTTTCACCCTCAACAGACTAGTTCAGGCATCTTTCTCAACGGAACAAAAGACAAGTGGAAATGCACAAGTATATTTCCATGTCTCCTTTTGCATCACATCTGCTAGCATAATATCTAAACACATCCCACTGAGCAAAGCAAGTCACAAGCTCATCTAGATTCATGGTGGTGGTGGTATGTGACCCTGCCAGGCACGTAGCAAAGAGCATGAATATGGTGGGGAGCAGAGAATTGGGACCTTTAATATACTTGATCTACTAGAGTAGAGATATGATCTTTCTTAAGCCTATGTCTGCATCCCTTTTTAGGGGTTTACAATGACCTACACCTTATCCCCAAACTGGAGGACAACCAGCTAATTACTTTGCAAATATATTTACACGTATAATTTTAGTGTAAATGCTATGATTCAAACTATCATCTGCTATATGATATGACAAATGCTATATTTCAAATATATAATTATCATGAGTTTGGAAATAATGAGTTCTTTCACTCTTGGTTGAAATGTTTTCAATGTGCTAGGAATCTTTGCTAGAAGAGGAAAGTTAAATATTAATAAAGTTCTCCTTTTGAAGCATTTTAATTAAACTTGGGTAGTTTTACATTTCACTTTATCCTCTTGCATTATCCCACATTTTTGGAAAAATTAATGAAAAGGGCACACAGTATTCATGTTTTATTAAAAGGTGGAAGCTTTAAACTCAGTTGAAATAACTGTTCAACTTTTTGCAGTACTAGTAAGTGAGTACAATGTAACAAATCTCTGATGCAGGGCTCCTGCTTTTGATAAATCCACCATCTCATCTCATTTGAGGCACGATTTTGTGTCTTTTCTCTATTCACAAACAAAGACACTGCTGTCTGATTGTTTGCATAGTAGCTAAATTTATGCAGATTCTTGATTCATTGTAGTACTTGATTTTCTTTATCATCTTGTATTGTTGTGGGGCCAGCTAGAGCATAATGCTTCCCAATTGTAATCTTCCTAGCCAGCCACAAACAGCTGGGTGAAAAAAATTCATTGTTTAGTCTTTGAATTTCTTACTGTTTTACTTGAATTTACTTCAAAGTACAGTGGCAGTCATGCCAATAGGAAAACTTACATAAAGTAGGCAGTTTCCCCAAATACCTTAATGTATGGCTAGAAAGGTAAGAATTTAAGATTCCACATTTCAGAACATACGATAACCCATATATTTTTTTCTCTAAGTGAGGGACTTGCAAAAACAGTTTACATATGTAGTCATAAAGGGGAGATTTATATGAACATCATTCAGAACTTTCAAATATATGGAATTTCTGGTTGAATTAGCTGTTTGGTCCACTAATTCAATAACCCCATCTACTAAGAAGCACACGTGAAAAAATCACCATCTCTGTATTTTTTTGACTCTCAATTTGGGTTTAAGAAGAGAAAATCTGAGTTCCCTATCTGTTCTCCATTGTTACTAATTATATTATTTAGCATAAGTCACACCCCATCTCTGAATCTCAGTTTATCACCTTTAATATGAACTTATTATGATCTACCTCTCAAGACACTGTAGAGTTGTAAGCAAAGCATACACAGGTCCCAGGTCAGTACGAGATAGACTATTAGCATAATTATCATCATTATCAGGCTCTTTCAAAGTCAAGAACATCTTTCTAACTTGAACAACAAATTCAGCTTTTTAATTTATGAAGCCCCAGATAAACAGTGCAATGGCTCAGTCACAGAGATTCTACTCGTGGATGTATACAATTGTCTTGATATTTGAGGGAGGAATAGGTATTTTTTTATTTAATAAATTAATAATCTGGATAATTTAGACAAATAAACAGCCAGTCCTAGTTAAACAGTAGTTGAAAACTGGTAGCTTTGATCAAAATAACCAAAATGTGTAGGCAATGGCCTTAGAGACTGCCCCATGGAAAATAAGTGTGTTTGAAACTGAGTTCTCTATAGAAGAAGTCCTTTGCGGCCTGGAGTTTTGTCTAACAAAGCTAATATCGGTTATTTTCAAAATAATGATTCAAGATATATGAAGTTTTTATACACTCAAGTTGATTTAAAATGACAAGTTCTAAAAAAAAAAATAAAAAAAAATAAAATGACAAGTTCTGATACATGTAGAAACATTAAATCATATTCTCTAGTCATAAATTCACTGTTCATAAGGAAAACTATTAAAGTATATGGAATGGTGACGGAACAATCCTGGCACCAGTTGTCATTATATACACATTATGAAAAAAATGAATTTTTTTGTATGTCTGTGTGGTAGTTATAAAATCTTATGAAATTTGGAATTTTGTAAAATTACAGTAATATGCCAATTATAAATATAATTTTGGGGGGGGGTACCAAATTACTTCATTTGAAGGAATGATACAAATGAAAGAAACAGATGTTTTGGTACAACTTATAGAAAAGGTAAAGGTAACCCCAGCATGCATGCACTGCCTCGGTGACCAGGGAAGTCACCCTGTGGCTATGGGAAGACAGCCTAAGGCTTAGCTCTCACTATCACTGTTTCCCAGGGTGTGCTTGTCAAAGAGGAGCCCCCATCTTGCGCAGGTTGGTTACATGGTCATCCAATTCTTTGATGGATTTCACCTGCTCGTTCAGGTAATGAGTCTCAATGAAGTCACACAAGTGGGGGTCATTTTAATCAGTGGCCAGTTTGTGCAGTTCCAGTAGTTCACACTCTTTTCCAAGAGTAACGCACACTCCATTGCATTCAGCCCATTCTCCCAATCGTCACGGTCTGGCTTCTTAATATCCTGAAGGAAGATTCAATCACCTCATTGGTTCTGCAGCTTAATTTAATCCCCTCTATTCAGGAGGTACTATGGTAGGTATTTCCACATACATTGTCTCGTTTGATGGGTTGGTGAAATTACTCTTTTTTTTTTTTTTAAGAAAAAAGCATTCCTATGATAATATCTTTGTTGAAAAGTTTTTTTAATCAGTTCACTTGCTGTTGGTTCATTTATTATTATCACATAAAGCAAGTTACAGTAAGTAGGTATCTTTTATGTTAAATTATAAATTTCCAAGTCTTGTGCTTTAACTTTAATGTGGACACAATAAAGAGTTGATAATACAGAAATTTAATGCTAATGTTTCCTTTAAAATAAGATATACAATACACATATGAATGAAATTAATAGTCTTTGTTGGAATTTCTAGCAAATCACTCCACTGACTATAAAAAGACCATTGTTAAGCAATAGATTTAGACATAAACAGGGCTGGACTCTAAACATTACTGATTATCATAGAGTAAAATAACAGATAAAAGCTTTTCAATCTCAAAGAGCAGCGAAAGGACAAAATAAATGATATTAGGTATTACATACAATATTTGAGTTTGTCCTGAATAGTCCATCTCCATCTCTTATATTAGATTATGGCTTTTCTACTGTCAGGGCTCTGTATAGTATGTTTTATTCTATTCTAGTTTTACAAACTCACAATCTGATCCTGTTGACTTCTCTGGTGGCTGAAGCTGATGGCCATGACATCTGGATTTCCATTTCCAACCCCCAGCTTCCCACCCCAATTTAGTCTGCTCAGGTTTTAAGAGTTAGCTGGACATTTCTCTTGGTTTCTCAACAAAGCAATTCCAGCTATGTCTCAGGAACCTATCCTTGTTTTATATTGTCTATTTTAATTAGAGACCCTAACAGTCATCCGTGATGGGGACTTGGAATTTAACCTAACATTCTCTCAATATGTTGAATAACTACTTCTTAAATGTCTGTGTTTTCCTCTCTATCTCTGTTGCAAATAATTCCTTAGTTCAGATCCTCATTATTCTTATACGGTGTTGTGCAGTCTACAATATTGAAATTTATTGTGGAACGTCATTGCTTAGTTATGCCATTTGAGTGTTTGGAGCATGTCTTTAAAGCCTCATGGTAGTTTGAAGAAGTTGCCACAAGATGGTGTTTTCTTCTTTTCAGTTTGTCAATTACAGACATGTTAAACCTGGACTAAACCATATAAGGTAAGTAGGATATGCAAATTACATTTTCATCATCGAAGGATTCATTATCAGGTAGTCAATACATATACACATCAGCTATGAGAGGTTGTACCAATTGACATAAGTAATGAGGAATATGATGTCCGGGTCTAAGTGTTTTCAAAATTTTGTAAGCAATCTTGACTAGTTGGCAACACTGAGCAAAGTAGTCCACATGCACTACTAAGCTTCAAAGACAGACCGCATTCTAAAAAGGGAAACCTTCTCAGCAAGATCATAATTTTACCTGCTGGGAAAAAGAAGCAGTAAGAGATGATAAATATGATTAGTTTTCCAGTTTCCAAACTTTTGACTTTCTTGCATTTCACCATGCCATAAGTTCCTAGTTTTTTGTATTCAATGTTCTTTTTGCCTCTATTCCAAACTAATCAGGTCACATGCCTGTAATTTCTATGAAGATGGCTTTCCAATCCAAAGCTCTAATGTCAATTATTTCTCTAGAGCCTCACACCATTAACATAAACCTATTATTTATTTTTCAAAGCTCAATAGCTTTTCTTTTCAACCTCAGATATCCGTATTTCTATGAAAGTCAAAACATGAAAATTCAGTCTTTTTTGATAACATCCTCTTTCTCATCCAGTCCCATTAACACATCTACTGAAAAAGATGTCACAGTTTTAAGATTCTGTTTTCATTGTCTCCCGAAGCTATTTTTCTTTTTATCCTTATTACTTTAGGGCCCCAATTCCTCATTTTCCAGCCCCAGGGAGCATTTTACATTACATGTATAAATGCTCACATGCATTACACAGAAATGCACATACACACACATTATCGATTTTTAAAATAACCCAATATATACTTATCATATTATATTTAAAATGTCATGTTATATATAACACAGAATAATGTAATATATCTTGATATATATGCATCAATAAAGATTTTTTTTATGTAAAAGAGATCATAATCACCTTTTTGAGTAACACACACAAATCTGTATCAGTCTTTATTACCTTCATGTCATGATAGTATATGGATATGCCATAATTAATTTTGACATTTCTTTATAACGGATGTTTAGGGATATCCAATTTTTTTCACTATTACCACTAATGTTACAGATAATAGTCATATAAATATGTCTGTTCAAAGGTTTTTTTCCTTGTGAAATGGACTCCCATGTGATCAACTATTTGGGTTTGTACCTTTAAAATTTTTGTAGCTACTTCAAGTTATTCTCAAAAATTATGTATTAATTTGCCCTATCATCCAGGTAAGGGATAACCCATTCTCTCATACATTTAACAACAAAGATATTATTATTCATATGTTTTCTGTTTTTAATGTAAACTGATTTTTAATTGGCATTTATATATGTTCAATGAGGTTCAACAACTGTTAATATATTTATTGGCCATTTTTTACTCCTACCTTGCATTTCCTATTCATATCCTTCATCCTTTAAAAATTTTTTTTATTTAAAAAATATTTAAGAGAAAGAGTATGCATAAGCACGGCTTTGTGGGGGCAGGGGCAGAGGGAGAGGGAGAGAGAGAATCTTGAGTAAGCTCCATACCTAGCAAAAGCCAAGGCAGGGCCCCATCTCACAGATCATGACCTGAGCCGAAATCAAGACACCGCCCAGGTTCCCCATCTTTGCCCATCACAAGACAGACCAGTGTGAAAAAGAAAAAAAGAAACTGATTATTTTTTTTTAATTTTTATTTATTTATGATAGTCACAGAGAGAGAGAGAGAGAGAGAGAGAGGCAGAGACATAGGCAGAGGGAGAAGCAGGCTCCATGCACCGGGAGCCTGATGTGGGATTCGATCCTGAGTCTCCAGGATCGCGCCCTGGGCCAAAGGCAGGCGCCAAACCGCTGCGCCACCCAGGGATCCCAAAACTGATTATTTATTATATCTATTCTACTTGGTCAGTGTCTGTGTAATACCAATTGTCAAAAAATTCTACATATCATTTATTACTGTAAACTTACTATAAAATGTATTCAAATTCTCTTGCTTTAAATTTAGAAATCAAATTCTGCTCAAGAGTATGTTTCACCGGGGTACCTGGGTGGCCCAGTCAATTAAGTGTCTGCCTTCAACTCAGGTCATGATCCCAGGGTCCTGGGACCGAGCCCCATATCAGAGTCCCTGCTCAGCAGAGGGCCTGCTTCTTCTTCTCCCTCTGTCTGCCCCTCTACCTACTTGTGCTCTCTCTTTCTCTGTGTCAAATACATAAATTAAATCTTTTAAAAAGGGTATGTCTCTAATCCTCCTTCCCTTACAGTATGGTACAGATGGTAACTAAAATTTACAATACTGCATAACTCACCCCATCCCACAACTCATCCCACCCCATCTCATAGCCCTGTGAGGTAAGGAAGGTAGCAATTATTATTGACATTGATGAAGAACAAAACAGACAAAACTGAGATGTTTCTCAATTTGTTCAACGTCATTCAGCTAGTCACTGTTGGACCTAAGACCTAAACTCAGCTCCTCTGATGCTACCCATTTACCAGCATCACTTCTCTGTGTCAACACTGAATGGTGTTCTTTTCACAAAACAATCCTTGCTCTTCACCAGCCTCCTGCATTTTAAAATACAGTTTGTTCTTTTCCAACCCTCCCCTTCCAGGACTGCTACATTTTGCAAATGAAAATACAGATCATCAGTTAAATTTAAATTTCAGATAAACAATTTTTTAAGAATTCAAAATATGTCCCATATATTCCATGGGGCATGCTTATGCTAAAATGATACTGATTCTCTGAGATGGAACTTTAACTGAGAGGCCTATATTTTATCTGACAACCCCATCTCTACTTCTATTTGTTCTCAGAACATGAGCCATTCTTTAACATGAATGACACCTCTGACTAGCAATATATCCTAACCTCCAAAGCTAAACTAATCATACTTTTTCTTGCAATTCATGATATTTGTTTTTACTTATTAAAATCTACCTTATAAAGAAATTAAAAAATAAAAAAAAATAAAATCTACCTTATATCATAGTTTTGTAGCTTCTCCTAGCTTTCTATCTATGTTAAAAATCATGTTGAGAGTTACAGCTTATTCATGCTTAGAAAGTCCAAGAATACCTAACACCTGCATATGGTAGATGTTCAAAACATCTTCACTAAGCTGAGTTAGTGCATATAATAATCCATATGCACTTTTTCAATTTAACCTGCATATATGTCCATAACAATATGTACTATCCAGAAAAAAAGAAACATAACAGACCATTTTAAAAGAGTTGCCTTAAGAGGCCCATGGGTGGCTCAGTCAGTTAAGCAGCTGCCTTTGGCTCAGGTCATGATCTCAGGGTTCTGGGATCCAGTCCTGCTTTGGGCTCCCTGCTAAGGAGGGAGTCCACTTCTCTGTCTGTCTTCCTCTGTCCCTTGCCCCGGCTTTAGTGTGCCAGGTACTGTGTTAGGTACAGAAGAAGAAAGTTCCCTGGTACATGTCCTTAAGACTCACATTTGAACTATATGTACAATGAAATAACTTTAATATAAATAATTTAAAGGATAAATTTGAAAATATAGAAAAAAGGGATTATCCAAGTATGGATCAATTTAAGACAATTTAGTAAACTTTGAATTTTTTATGTCAACTCAAAACTTCATGTTATATTTTGTATCCATTTTAAAAATATAGCTTAAAGAAGTGACATATGCAAAAATCCAGCTAAAGAAATGTCCATCCTGGGCAGCCTGGGTGGCTCAGCGGTTTAGCGCTGCCTTCAGCCCAGGGCGTGATCCCGGAGTCCCGGAATCGAGTCCCACGTCGGGCTCCCTGCATGGAGCCTGCTTCTCCCTCTGCCTGTGTCTCTGCCTCTTTATCTGTTTCTTGAATAAATAAATAAAATCTTAAAAAAAAGAAATGTCCATCCCATTATTTACAAATATTCAAGTATATTTACATATAACTAAAGACATGTTTAATAAGATACAATACAACCATAAAACAGAATATTGTACAAACAACAAAATGCTGTTGTGAGAGTACAATATGGTCATGAAAAGATGTTTTAAACAAATTATTCAGTGAAAAAAATTATAAAACAGTATGGCAATAACCATACACTTTTTGTTTTTTCTGTTTAAAATAGATTACATAGGGCAGCCCTGGTGGCGCAGCGGTTTAGCGCCGCCTGCAGCCCAGGGCGTGATCCTGGAGACCCTGGATCGAGTCCCACGTCAGGCTCTCTGCATGGAGCCTGCTTCTCCCTCTGCCTGCGTCTCTGCTTCCCTCTCTGCCTGTGTCTCTATGAATAAATAAATAAAATCTTTAAAAATAAATAAAATAAAATAAAATAATAAAATAAAATAGATTACATAAGCACACAAGTTAGAAAAAGTAATTCTTACCACTTTAAAAAAATATTTTTCATTAACATTATATTTTATGCATATTTTAGCTCTTTTAATCTACTTGTCCTGGTGTATGTATGTACTTTCTATCCATTCATCTTATGCTTACATAAAAGTTAAAAGATATTAAATAAATTAAGATATTAAAAAATATTTCTAAGTAAGAGGTAGCCAATATTAATTAATTTGGATACATAGATACAGGACAAAATCATAAATGATGTCACCAAGGTTCAAGTTCTTTCTACGAATATCTACTCAATGTTAACAAATCAGGTTATTTCCATGTGCAAAGAGCAGATAAAAGGGTTGGCCACGATGTTCTGACCCAGGAACGGCACGGATGGTGTTAAATGTAGCTTGGGAAGGAACCATCTGGGAATGGCATTTTTATGCTTGGTGTTTTGTTTTGTTTTGTTTTGTTTTTAAAGGCATCTTCTCCTCTGTTACTGGCTTTATATCAAACATATAAACATGTCAACTCACCACAGTCAAAGTATCTCTTGAGTTCAGTAAGTCAGTTTGGAGTCCAGTTTACCTACTATGAGGTAAGTTCTTTTGCTCCTTCTTGTGTGGAATCTCCTATTTTTCTAGAAACTGCTCCCACAATATTACAAATATGCAGCTCAGCTGTTCTGTGGCTAGGGTCTATCCATTTGGGTCAGACCTAACTTGTTTCTAAAATTTCCTCCTGATGGAAGCTTTTCTGTTACTGTTTTGCAAGGTGACTGCTCACTATAGTTTAGCAACTCAAATTGACTTAACTTCAGTAAATTAAACATTTGCTCCTGAAATTTTGGCATGAAGTTAACCTCAGGTTTCTAGGTAAGTAAAGTCTTTTTTTTTTAAATCCAAACCTATGTTTGTAGTAATGTTCACATTTTAAAAACATATCAAACATGTCAATGAAATTTGGAAAAGTAGACCCACAAGGGTTTCTACACACAAGATATATTTTAATGAAGTGAAATCCTCTTTATTTTTCATTGTGTTTTCCTAGAATAGATACAGAATAGGCATAGCAAAAGAGCATTCTAGTAGTCTCCTAAAAAAATGTGTCAACCATGTTGTACACAGAACACCTCTATGGGTGAGATGATAGTTCAGTGAGGATGTTGATTCAGTCTGAGCATTGACAGAGACTGCCAACGAGGGTGCCACTTGCCAACTGGCACTTACTACAGTGGCTTTTTCCCCTTATGATAATTGCTTATCAACTGGGAATTTCATTTATTCATTGGCACTATAAATTTAACTTCAGTTTATGAAGCAAGCTCTAATACCTCCAGAATTTTTGTCAATAAAATCATTTGAGATTTTTTCATTAGACTAGTGTTTGAAAACATGGCATTGTTGGCTGATTTTGTTCCTCTTCATTGCACTAATTGTTTATAAAAATTATACTCCATAAGCTTTTTGAGAAAACAAGCACTTTAATGAGCACACCATTTTCAAAAGTGAGGATAATTGAAGTAATGCAGAAACCCAGGCATTAGGAATTTGCCTTGAACTATTTTAAATATATCACCCAGGAACCATTATTTAATTAAATCAGTCATAAGTACAATTTAGGAAGGTTATGATTTTATTTCTGTCAACTCAAATGTGACTTAAGGACCTCCCAGGGGATGTACAGGAAACTTGCTCTCCATCCCCCCTCATGCATTGATCAATATGCAATAATACACCGAGGAGTTCTGCTACCACACATACTGCCTCTAAGGGGAGGGATGGACAGGGTAAAAACAGCTTAGACCAGGATCTTGGGATGATATGAAGCCAAATTCTGCTACCACTGTAAGAAGCATGAGAATGCTTTGAAAACTGCACTTTGGGGAGGACAGGTTCAAAGGATTTTCAGGCCTCATATTCTGCACCAGGTAATAGCAGCACATGACTGAAGGGATGTGAAGCCTCTGGTGCACTGAAGATAACATTAGCAATGACAAACACATTAGGCTCCAGCTCAGACTGGTTGGCACAACACTGATCCTCCCCCACTGATGGCAAGAAAAAAGAACAGGGGTACATATTTCTAAATGTGAATATTATTCACCTCAGCTTCTACTATCCTTTTACTTTCAGTGTTTAGCATCCCACCAAGATTTAGAGACGGTCACAAAAGCAAAGCCCACAGTGTAATCCATGGCCAGGAAAAGAAAAGAGCAAAACAAAATAAATAAAATCAACAACAAAATAGTAGACCCAGAAACAGACCAAAACGTTGGAAATACCAGATAAATACTTTAATGTAACCATGATTAATATGTTGCATCATGTATGGTACAAGGTGAAAAACATGCATGACTAAATGGGGGAATTTGAACATAGAGATGGAAATATTCATAGAAGTTAAGAGGAAATGCCAGAAATGAAAAACACCATATAAGAAATTAAGAATCCTTTTGATGAGTCACTGGTACTTGACAGAGCTGAGGAAAGAATCAGTGAACTGAAAGAAAGCTCAATGGAAATTACCCAGACTGAAACAAAATGAGAAAAAAAGTAAAACAAGAACAAAATAGAACATTCAAGAGCTGACGGATAATAGAAGCAAACAGAGGTAATTAATATGTTGCAGATTATATAATATCACAACCAATCAAGTTATCTTCAGTAATAGTTTAAAAAGTAAATTTTTAAAAAATTATCATGATCATTTTCTTTTCTTTTTTTTTTTTTATCATGATCATTTTCAAGTGATCTGTAATATTCACAAGATAGGCCATATTCTGGGCATGTAATGAATCTCAGTAAATTTAAAAGGTTGAAATTATTCAAAGTATGGTCTCTGAGCATACTGGCATTAAGATATACATTTTTAAAGGCAGTCGTATTCTAGAGAATACCTAGAAAAATCTGCAGTGTTTAGAAATTAAACACACTTCTCAAGAATCCATGGTCAAATAAGAAATTACATAGTGAAAGATCATTCTAACTCAATGAATTAAAAAATAATCGATAATATACAAGTCACCAGTATTAGTACTATTATATTAGAATATCACTACAGACTCTACAGACATTAAATGGATAATAGAGGTATTTTGTGAACAATTTAATGCTAATCAATTCAATAATTTAATAAAATAAAAATATTTTCATTTAGTAAAATGAAAATAATCATGTTGGGGCACCTGGCTGGCTCAGTTGGTTAAATGACCAACTCTTGATTTCAGCTTAGGTCATCATCTAAGAGTCGTGAGATCAAGCACCACATCAGGCACAATCCGGGTGTGGAGCCTGTTTAAGATTCTCTCTCTCTCCCTCTCCCCCGCCTCCCCCAACTTGTGCTCTTTCCTTTCTCTCTCTCACTCTCTTTTTAAAAAAAAGAAATGAAAAGAATCATATTGCTTGGAAGGCACAGCCTTAATTTATTCAAGAGAATATAAATACCCTGTATAGCTCTGTATTTATTTTTTAATTGAATTTATAATAAAAAAATACTTATTACAAACAAAATTTCAGGGCCAAAAGGATACGCTGGGAAATTCTATCAATACTTAAGTAAGAAATAATATCAATTTTATACAATTTCTGATAAATGGAAGAATAAAGACAAGTTTCCAACATTTCAGAAGTCCAGCCTTGCACTGGTATCAAAAATACTGACTTTACAAGAAGAAAACTATAGACCATTTTTCTTCATGAGCAATGACCACAAAAATCCTTAAGTAAATCATAGCAAATTATATATAATTATGTATATAAAGGACAATACAAAGAGAGAGAGAGAGAGAGAGAGAGAGAGAGATGCCCTTTATCAGTTTGTGGAAGTTCCAATCTATTACCAGCTTGTGTAGCATTCTTAACATAAATTGGTATTAAATTTTGTCAATTTTTTTTTTTTGTATCTCTTGAGATATTTCTAAACTCTACAACTCATTTGTAGAGTTTTGATATGGTGACATGCATTGCATAAGTCTTGAATTTGAATGAATTTGTATTCTTGGTCAAAATGCTTTAATTTTACTTTTCTTATATTTAATGGATTAACAAAGGTTTATTCAAAATATTAATACAGGGATCCCTGGGTGGCTCAGTGGTTTAGCACCAGCCTTCCACCCAGGGCGTGATCCTGGAGACCCAGGATCAAGTCCCACATCAGGCTCCCTGAATGGAGCCTGCTTGTCCCTCTGCCTGTGTCTCTGCCCCTCTCCTCTCTCACTGTGTCTCTCATGAATAAATAAAATCTTTAAAAAAATATTAATACAAACACTGTGATAAATTATGTATGTATATGCATATTATATATAAATATATGCTTATGTATGCTTACAGATAGGTGAAAAATGACAGTACTGATACAAAGGATGGGAAGAAATAATTATGATTATTTTTTATTATAAGATAATCACTCTACCTATGAAGTTGTACAGTATTGTTCATGAGTGGGTTTGGATTAGGGGCCAATGAATAATACAACCACAATAGGTTGAGACAATGGAAGACAAAATTAGGAGCAAGGACATTTAATAGAAAACAGTAACAACAATGGTGAATATAACTTACCAATGTTAATAATCACTTTGAATGTCAGTGGTTTAAATGTGCCAATTAAACGATGGAGATTGGATCAAAAAACAAGACCCAACTATAAGTTGTCTACAGAAAACCCACTTTAAATATAAGAACATGTGGCACCTGGGTGGCATAGTCATTTGAACCTCCGACTCTTGGTTTTGGCTCAGGTCATAATCTCAGGGTCATGGGATCACAGAGCCCTGCTCATGCTGTCTCTCTCTCTCTCTCTCTCTCTCTCTCTCATTCTCTCTCGGATAAATAAATAAATATGTAACTATAAAAACACAGTAGAGATTAAAAATATGTGAGTGGAGGAAAGTATACTATCCTAATACTAATAAAAGGTAAACAGGAATCATTACATTAATTTCAAAAAGAGCAGATCACAAAGCAAAAAAGAGTATCAGGGACAAAGAAGGGCATAACAAAATGATAAAGAGGTCCATTTCCAAGAAGACATACAATCTCTAACCTGTATGTGCCTAATAATAGAGAATCAAACCATGATAGCTAAAAACAGAATTGCTAACAGAAATAGATGAGTTCACTATAATAATTGAAGATTTCAATAATCCTCTATCACAGAGGGAAATGGGCAGATCCTACCAGCAGAAAATCAGTAAGGATAAAGTCGAACTCAACCACACAATAATTGGACTGAATATCATGAACATTTATAGAATGCTTCATTCATAAACAGCAAAACACATTTAAAAATTCATTCTTCTCGGGATCCCTGGGTGGCGCAGTGGTTTGGCGCCTGCCTTTGGCCCAGGGCGCAATCCTGGAGACCCGGGATCGAATCCCATATTGGGCTCCCGGTGCATGGAGCCTGCTTCTCCCTCTGCCTGTGTCTCTGCCTCTCTCTCTCTCTCTGTGACTATCATAAGTAAATAAAAATAAAAAAAAAATTCATTCTTCTCAAGCTCACATAGAACATTCACCCTTTAGGGTCCATTTAGCGCCATAATATACACCACAACAAATTTTTAAAATAGAAATCATATAATGTCTGCTTTCAAATCATTATGAAATTTAACTAAAAATAAATAACAGAAAAACAGCTGTAAAATCTCCAAAATTTATAAAGACTAGACAACACACTTCTAAGTAACACAGAATCAAACAAGAAATATCAAGAGAAATTTTAAAATATTTTGAGCTAAGTAAAAATGAAAACACAACTTATCAAAACTGATGGCAGGTAGCAAAAGCAGTTCTTAAAAAAATGTATAGCATTAATGTATATACTACAAAGGAAAAAAGGCCTAAAACCAGTCATCTAAATTTCTACCTTAAAAAAAATAGAAAAAGACAAGAAAATTAAAACCAAAAACATTATAAAAGAAAACTGCAGACCAACATATTTCATAAACATAGATTCCAAAATCCTCCACTAGGAATTAGCAAATTGAATCCAACAATGTATGAAAGGAATTACACACCATGACTAACTGGGATTTAATCCAGTTTTGTGAGGCTGGCTCAGCATGTGAAAATCAAATGATGTAACCTACTGAATCAACAGATTAAAATAGAAAATAGCATGATCATACCAACAGATGCAAAGCATTTGACAAAACCCAACACCCATTCATGTTGAAATCTCTAAAGAAACTAGAAATAGAAGGGAACTTTCTCAATTTGAGAAAAATTATCTACAAAGAACCTAAAATTAACATCCTACTTAATGGTGACAAACTCAAAGTTTTTCCACTAAGATCAGAAACAAGGGTAGGAGGGGCACCTGGGTGCTCAGTCAGCTGGGTGATCGATTCTTAATTTCAGCTCAGGTCATCATCTCAAGGTCTTGAGATCAAGCCCCTTGTTGGGCTCTACCCTAGGTGGGGAGCCTGCTTGGGATTCTCTTTTTCCCTCTCCCTCTGTCCCCTCCCTTATTCTCTCCCTCTCTCTCCCTCTCTCTCTCTCTCAAAAACAAAAAATACAAGGACAGAATATTCTCTTTCACAACTCCTTTTCAACATCATATTGGTAATTCTAATTAATGCAATAAGATGGGGGAAGAAAGGAAATAAAAGATTGCTATTGGGAATGAAGAAACAAAAATATTCACAGATGACATGATCATCTATGTCAAATATCTGAAAAAAATCGATGACAAAAAAAATTTGAAACCAATAAGTGATCATAGCACAGCTGCAGGATACAAGGCTAGTATACAGAAGTCAATTACTTTCCTATAATCCAAGCAATGAACAAGTAAAATTTGAAATTAAAAACACAATATCATTTATATTAGTACTCAAAAAATTAAATATATATAGATCTAACAAAATGTGTACAAGATCTATATGAAGAAAACTACAAATTGAAACAAAGTTAAATCAGAATTAAATAAAGAGATATTCCATGTTCATGAATAGGAAGATTCAATATTGTCGAGGTTTCACTTTTTCCCAATTTGATACATACATTCAATGCAATCCCGACCATGATCCCAGCAAGTTATTTGTGGATATCAACCAACTGATTCTGAACTTTACACAGAGAGGCAAAAAACCCGGAATAGCCAACACAATATTGGAGAAAAACAAGGTTGGAGGATTGACACGAAGGACTTCAAAACTTACTATAAATCTCCACCAGACTTAAATGAATACTACAAAACTTAAAACTCTAGAAGACAACATAGGAGAAAATGTAGGTGAACCTGGTGTATGGCACTATTTTATTTATTTTTTAATTTTTTAAATTGTTTTGAGAGAGTACATATATGCGGGTGCAGGTACGGAGAGGAGATGCAGAGGAACAGTGCAAAAGAGAATCTTAAGCAGGTTCTATGCCCTGAGATCATGACCTGAGCTGAAATCAAGAGTCAGAAGCTAAACTGAACTGAGCCATCCAGGTGCCTGGGGTGCTGGAATCGAGTCCCACATCAGAGCCTGCTTCTCCCTCTGCCTAAAATATTTTATTTATTTTATTATCTTTTTAAGATTTTATTCATTCATTCATGAAAGACACAGAGAGAGGCAAAGACATAGCCTGATGTGGGACTCGATCCCAGGACACCTGGATCATGACCTGAGTCAAAGGCAAATGCTCAACCACTGAGCCACCACGATGCCCCAGCACAGATTTTTAGGAATAGTAAAAGTATTTTGTATGATACTTAATGGAAGATATATGTCATTATACATTTGTCCAAGCTCATAAAACATACAACCCCAAGAGTGAACCCTCATAAAAACTATGGACTTTGGGTGCAAAGGATGTATTAATGTAGATTCATTAATGTTCACAAATGTACCATTCTGGTGGGATGTTGATAATGGGGAGGCTATGCATGTATGGGGACAAGGGGTTAATTGGAAATCTCTGCACTTTCCTTTCAATTTTGTTGTGAACCAAAACTACTCTCAAAATAAAAAACTTTGAAAAATATATATTATATTATATATATATAATTTGTACTAAAAACTTTGGCTCTTAAAGTCTTTGGCATTTTTATTTATCTTCCTCTTCTAATAGTTTCATATAAAATACTGGTATTATTGCTAATAATAACTACTCAATTGCACTTTAAAACATCTTGGCTGTTTAGTTTTATCCTTTGAATATATCCTACTAGGTATCCTAAATCAAAATACTTTGTTATAGTTACTTGAAGTGATTTTCTTGTATTCTATATATTATATATGTATATATGCAGTGTTACAATAGTTATTCATGGTATTTGTACATGTTTTGATTAGCTTTTATTTTCAAATACCTTTTCAAGGAGATTTTTATGGAAGACCTACTTGGAAGATAGAAATAACATCACCCTCCAGGCCAGAGGGCAGATTTATTTCCTGACCAATATTTTTTTTAAAGGTAATATTGTCTTTGGAGCAAAGTTTGGGCAGGCTTGCTAACAGCCATCTTCCAAGATTTAGGGGTTACTAAACTGAAGTTCCTTCATCCAGATTCCATTCAACCATCTCCTGAGTGTACTACTCCCTCTCAGAAAATGAATATATAGCATATTAAGTGGCAGCACAGTGGTTGGCAATTAACCACATCTTCCAGAAAGAAAGGAAAAGAAAGAAAATTTGAAAAGGAAGCCTACTATGTGTGTTGTGTTCACCTGGTTCCCTCATTATCACCTTTGTGGGACTTGGGAGGCAAGAAGAACTGCTGTAAACATGATGCTCATGCTTCTAGCTGTGACATGAGTTATAAAGTCCTTTGTCTCTGTCCTAGAAGGTCCTATCTCTAGCCAGCATTTTTGGACCTGGGGCAGTCTAACTTGGCTACAACCTCAGATCCTTCAGAGTTCTTCACATAGTTAGGTTCCTTGTTTTCAATTTGTTTCAAATTTCATGAATTTTCTTTCTCCTTTTTGATTTAACTTTGTTTATAACTGAGTAAGCTGCTGACATGTTTCAGCTGTCAGATCTGTAAAAAGATACAAATTATACAAATCTTGCTTTCATCTTTGTCCCCATCCATCCAACCTTTTCTTTCCCTCTCTCTATCAGTAAGGATTCTTATTATTCTTTGTTGATCTTCCATTGATTGTAAAAAGAATATATAGAGATAAATACTGAGATAGATAAATGATAGATGATAGATGATAGATAGATGATGATAGATAGATGATAGATAGATACATAGATACATAGATAGATACATAGATGAATACTGAGATGGATGATAGATGATGATAGATGATAGATCATGATAGATGATAGATGATATCGATAGATGATAGATAGAGAGAGAGAGAGAGAGATAATAGATAGATGGATAGATAGATGATAGATAGATACACAGAAAGACCAATAGATAGAGATAGACCAATGTCCATAAACACACTTCCTCAGAATATCAGAATTATTAACTATACAGGACAATGTGGGATTGAAGAAACAAGAAAAGATTGGCTAGTAAGAAGTAAGGGCTGAGATACAAATTTTGTTGGGAAGGTCATCTCCATAGCTCACCAATATCAGTGAATCCCCGTGGTGTCATGACATTTGAACTTACTGGAAATTTGCCCTGAAGCTTCAAAGACTTGCTTCCTCTAGATCTTATTCAACTATCTCCTAGGTGCACTACCCCATCTCAGAAAATTAATACATAACATATAAGTGGCAGCACAGTGACAATGAACCAGATCTCTCAGAAAGAAAGGAAAAGAAAAAGAAAAAAGGAAAGGGGGAAAGAAAGGCATGATTGTAGTGTTTGCTAATTTCCATGGTGTAAATACTCCCATCACAGAGAAAATTATAAGCTACCAAGGTTATCACTGAACATGAAGTCACATGTATAGTTGCAGGTAGTGAATACAGGAAAGGATATACACAACTGCCTTCTCGGACATGCCTACTGGCTCCAACAAGCCATTGAGTAACAGCCAGGAAATTAACTTATTTAGAAATTATGTCTTCCCATTAGCTTGCGAGAAGCGTGCTCACAATTTACACTTAACCTTCTATAACAATAGGCACTTGATGGGCAGTCCCCGTGGCTCAGTGGTTTAGCGCCACCTTCAGCCCAGGGCCTGATCCTGGAGACACTGGATTGAGTCCCACGTCGGGCTCCCTGCATGGGGAGCCTGCTTCTCCCTCTGCCTCCTCCTTCTCTCTCTCTCTGTCTCTCATAAATAAATAAAATATTTTTTAAAAAATAGGCACTTGAAACAGGAGGCTGGATCCCTTGAAGGTCCCAAAGTGTTGGGGATATAGTATGTCTCCAGGCCAAAGGTAATGTATTAAATCTAAAATGCCAGACCCAAAACAGCTATCAGGTCCTGGTTTTTTCCTCACAGTCTTGCTCAGGACATTCCACAGAGCTTTATTTATGCTTTTGTTCTCATTCGTCTTATTTCAGTAGAATTGCTATCGTGGCCTGGCTCTTTTGTTTCATAGTCCTCCCACTACCTCCTCATTTCAAAATCTGCCAATACTTAAACCTTTTCCAAATCAGATTCTTCTTGGTTCTTGCATCTTAAACTGTACCTGGGCATATACTGTCGTGCAAAGACCTCTTTTATCTCCCTTTTTTTTTTGTCAGTACCAACCTTTAGATCACAATTTATGCCTACAATTATCCCCATATTTCCCTTTTTAGCTACTATTTTTTCCTGAGCAAAATGCCATGTTGTCTGTGTCAATAGCAATGTATCATGTATGACTAGAACATGACTATGTTGTTAAGAAGGCAAATAGAATTATAGATATAATCATTGAAAAATCTGTGTATATATAAACATCATATAAATGATAGAATTTGTATTTATCGAGTTTGTGTATATAAATTCTGTTCATGGCTCTACATGACAGACTTTTCAGACTGAAACACTATGGAGATTTTAATTACATTTGCTAAAATTATTTATTAACCTAATAAAAATACATCAAAAGGAGGGTGCTTTTTACCATTTCTGTATGAATTCTTGCATTTGAAAAATGATAATGTGGGGCACCTGGCTGCCTCAGTCAGTAGAGCATCCAACTCTTCATTTAGGCTCAGGTCATGATCTCAGGGTCATGAGATCAAGCCTCATGTGAGGCTCTGCACTTAGTGGGGAGTTTGTTTGAGATTCTCAGTGTCCTACTCCCCCTACCTCTCCCCACATGCTCTCTTTCTCTCTCTCAATCTAAAGTACATAAATAAATCTTTAAAAATTTATAATACTTACAAAATGACTGGTAGATACTTTTTTACTGAGGGTCAATACACAAAATGTAAAAATGAAAATCATTTTTCCCATCATGAAACTCAGTCAAGTTTCTAAACGTTAAATTAAAATAAAGAGCAAAATTCCATGCTTTAAAGGCAATATAACAATGCTTTTCAATACTATATTACTCAAATAAAACATTAGATTATACACTAAAATATTAATAGTCGTTTTTCTCAAAGTTGTAGAATTGCAAATGATTTCTTTCTTTTCATGTTTTTCCTACTTTCCCCAGAGCGAGCATGTATTACTCTTACAATAAGATGAAAATACAAAATGATGTCCAAAAATTACATTTTTAAAGGAATATAATGAAGTCAATTTAGTTATTTCTTTTAAGTACAATTAAAGTAGTTGAAAGAATCATTGGTACATTATTTTTTAAATGAAGATAAAAGATTTCTACTTTCATTAAGTGACAAGGCTGAGTTAGCCATTAAAAATTCTATGAAGGAATATCAAAAAATAGCAAAAGTTTTGATATAAAACATCTTGAAGTTAAAGGAAACTATAGAAAGCTATTTAATAAGAAGCAAATTTTGAAGGGTGAAAGAAAAGGTGAGCCAATGAAGTGTTTAAGCAACTCTTCTAAAGAAATGATTTTCGGGGCACCTGGCTGGCTGAGTCAGTGGAGTATGCAATTCTTGATCTCGGGGTGTAGACTGGAGCCCTACATTGGAGGTAGACATTACATAAAAAGAAAGAAAAATCTTTTTTAAAAGAAATGATTTGGAGCACGTGGGTGGCTCATTCGGTTAAGCTGAGGTCATGATCCCAGAGTCCTGGGATCCAGCCCCACATGGGGCTCCTTGCTCAGCAGAAAACCTGTTTCTCCCTCTGCCTCTGCTTGCCACCTCCCCTCCTTGTACATGCACTTTCTGCTCTTTCTCTCATGCTGTCAAATAAATAAAATCTTAAAAATAGAAGAAGAAATTATTTTCAAAATCTATTTAGATGTGGACCTCTTCCTTCAAAGGAATTATACCTGGTTACCAAAAACACAAAACAGGCAAAAGGTGAGCTGCAATTGCTGAAATAAGAATGTGGCAACCTCCCAGCTGCCCCATCTATAATACCTCTGGGACACAGTGTAAAAAATCACTTTTCTGAAGTATGGAAAGACCAATAAAATTAGAACTGAGAATATTAATATCAAGCAGGCCCTAGTGTATACAAGTATTATTTAGTTGAATAGGAATTAAAGTATTCCAAATCCTTGAGATAAGTCTGTGAACAATGAAAGCAAAGAAAGGGGAAAGAACAAAAAATAAAGTATCCAGAGCTTAAAGCTTACCCTGGCTAAAAGGCAAAGATTTATGCTGGCAGCAGTTAATGAAAAAACTAACAATGCCATGTTGCAAGAAAGCAAAAAAGAACACATGTCCATAATCACTACCTTATAGAAATAAACCTCAGATTTTGAATACACAATTGTATAACACAATTGTATAACACAATTATGGTGTGCAGAAGGCACAAGAGAGCAAAGTAAGATTGATAAGTCTTTAAAAATCAGTTTATTCACTGAAAACTGCGTGATGTACATAATATATGATACAAAAACATGTTCAGGCGATTGTACCGAAAGATCAAAATTAAGCATGACGTTTCTATAGAATAGTGGACTGAAGAGGAACAAAACCAATTCCAAATAATATATACCACGTAGAACATGCTGCATAGAGCTATAATTAGCAGGATGAGTGAGTAAGATTGGCAGGAGGATTTACAAAACTTCATTTCCTCCCTTTGCCCATTCATACCCTTTCTGTGGGACAGGTTCACTCCCTGCCCCTGGGTGGGATCCAGTGCAAACCCGATTGCTTTTCTACTCATTCTCAGGTAATAAAAAAAAAAGGCCTCCAGTTTCGATGATTGGTATATCCAGACCCGTATAACAAAAATAAATAAACCCCAGCTTTTCATCTTAAGGTAAATCTCCAGTTTATGCTCAATATCCTCTATCTCCAGGCCTTTGATTTTTAAAAAAGAAAGAAAAGTCAGTTAAGGAAAGTGAAGGAAAAGGAAGGATGAGGAAGAGAGGAAAATCTCCCAACTTCATTTAAAGAAAGAAGTCCCGCCCTATTGGACCTGCTTCAGGCTAGCAAGGTGAGAGGTGAGCATCCTTAGCTTCATTTCTCTCTCCACTCCACTTCTGACCTTCAGGCTTCTTCTGACTTCCCCAAGGCTGAAGAGAAGGAGGGAAGGGACAGATGGAGGGCAGGGAGGGAAAAAGTTACCCTTGACCAGGGTCAATCTAATCTGGTTTTTCATTTCCCCATGGTCTGACCAGATACTTAAAGCAGACTCTGTGTTCTTTCAGTAGCTTTCTTTTCTGGATGGTACCGACTGCAGCTGCCTTGAGAAAGGGCAACTTCTTCTTTGGGTGTTGCTTAAATCTCCCCATCAAAGTCTGCATCTGTCACCTCCCTTGACCAGGACAGTGTTCCACATCTGGCTCCAAGGAGTCACACACTTTGGACTCACCACCAGTGCAAGCGAGCTAATTCCACAGAACCTCTCCTCCTCCTTCTGCTGCTCTTACTGGGGTTCTGTTGGGTTACAAGACTAACTCAGACATCTGTCTACTGAGCCTCCCAAACTCCAAGAGTCACAGATTAATTCTCACACTTGGAGTGATTGGTAAGCACACTGTTCATCCCCATGGGAGTGAGAGGGAGGAGATCACATCACAGCACTGCAGCAACTTGTCTAAAGTTGTCTAAAGCTCTTTCTGATCTCCAGACCACTTCAACGTCAACCCTTTATGACCTCCAGAGGGCAAGTGACCCCCCAAACCTGTCTTCATACATCTCCTTCACCAGTCCCACCACCTTATTTAGAAAGCGGCAGTGCTTATCACCTGTACATTTGCACTTGCCCTTCGAGCTTCAACAAAACTAAGACAAAAGTGGTGCCATTTTGACATCTAAAATATTAATAATGGGGCAAAGATGATTTTTATCCTGTGCACAAAAATATAATATCTGAAATGAAAACATCATTATAATGACAGAGAACCCTGTAAGTTGGATGGGTCCCTTCATAATATCCAGAGATGGCTATATTCATATATGTGTATATATATATATATGATCCTGGTAAAATAATAAATCACTCGTATCAACATACTTAATTTTAATAAAGAAGTCAATACAATAAAGAGTAAAGGGCAAAACTTGACTAATTTTCTCCCTGAAGTCAAATTATAATATTCAGCAACACACTTCACACACACACACACATAAACACGCACGCATACATACATACACACACACACACACACACACACACACTGCACTGATTAAACTGATGGTTGTTTCTTGTGATTTGGAAATGGATAAGAGTATATAAAGATTCTAAGTATTTCTGGAGGCTTACATAATGACTCTGGTACCTAGGATACCAAGCAAAAGCCAAGTACAATAAAACGAAGCACAATATATGTATAGAAACCAAAGAGAAGTAGATAATTGAAACAATTATCTTGAGCATTCGTGTCTAATTTGCTGAAATAATCCCTGAAATACCCAGATAACAACAATCACAGACTGTGAGTAGAAAGCTTCCGGAGAACGGAGTCATCTCAAACCAGTGCTCCACTGTTTGGCAATGAAACGTTCTTGGGTTCTGTTTTTTTTGTTTTGTTTTTTTTTTAACAAGGCATTTTTTTTTTTAATTCCTGTTTAACATATGGTTACAGAAGGCAAGTCTCTTCCTCCAGGAAGAAACACTAACAAGCATATGCTAAAAGACCTGGAATTTGATGGAAGGATCTGAAAACACAAGGCAGCTTTACCCTGATTTACCACTTGATAATAAAAAATATATTTACAGTTTTCTGGCAATTTTCCTTCAACTATTGACTCCTGTATCATTTATTTCTTCCTCTGTACGTCCTTTCTTTTGCTTTCTAGAAAGTTGATGTGTCTAGGGCTGTCCTAACACATTTCTAATAGACTTTGTTTTTAAATTTTAGATTAGTTTCAGATTCCCAGAAAAGTTGGAAAACAAGTTCCCTATCCCCTTGCCCAGTTTCCCCTGTGATTAACATCTTACACTACCAAGGTACTTTGGAAAGACTAAGACACTAACATCGGCACATTACTACTAACTCAGTTAAGATTTCACTAGTTTTTCCACAAATCTTATTCTGTCCCAGGATGGCATCCAGGGCACCACGATACATTCTGTAGTCCTGTCTCTTTAGTCTCCTCCTGTCTGTCATGATTTCACAGATTTTCCTTGTTTTTCATAAACTTGACAGTTTCCTGAATACCACTGAGGTATTTTGTACAATGTCTGTCAGTTTGGGTTTGTCTGATGTTTTTCTCATGGTGAGACTAGAATGAAAGACTTTTGAGAAGAACTGCATAGAAGTAAAGGACGCTTCTTATAGCCTAAGAAGAGTCTATGTTATCAACATGACTTATCACCAACAATGTTCACCTTGGTCACCTAGCCAAGGTAATGTTTGCCAGGTTTCTTCACTGTAAATTTCGTTTCCACTTTCCTTGGAAGCAGTCATAAAGTGCAGCCAACACTCAGTGGGGGAAGGGGAGGAGTCAAAATCATCTTAGTTTTATTTTTTAAGATATTTTATTTATTTATTCATAAGAGACACACACAGAGAGACACAGAGACATAGGCAGAGGGAGAAGCAGGCTCCCCTTAGGGAGCCTGATGTGGGACTCGATCCCAGGACCCCAGGATCATGCCCTGAGCCGAAGGCAGAGGCTCAACCACTAAGCCACCCAGACATCCCCAAAATACATTTTAAAGTGCATAATTGTCCTTAATTGCAAAGTAATTTTGAGTCTGATTCTTTCACTGGATACAAAATCCATGTTTAGCTGTATTATAATTTCAGAGGAAAACAGCAATTCAATGAAGATTTTCCTATCATTCCACCCAGACAGTTTTGCCTTCTTTATTGGTTTATTGAGTACATATTACATGGCAATCACTTTTCTGGACATTCAAGTTTTAAGAAAAATTACTACCTTTTCAAGGCCATATTGTTTCAAGAACATATGGTTTAACAGGCACACCCAGGATTATTAACTCTAGGTGAACGTGCCTTGTTTGACTTACTATTGACTAAAGCTCAGATGCTAGGGAGTTACTTGATACTTGTAGATTCTTGTTTAGAAGAAAAGCAAATGATTTTTTTCCTGATACAAATGTATCCCTAATTTTATTATTATATTATCCTATAATAAATTAACCAGTTTTGTTTCTAAGCTATTAATATTATTCCTTCTTCAGTGCCTAATACATTCAGTTTCTCAAATGTTTTACCAGTGTTATCACCCATATGGTATTTTCACTGATAATGTGAATAAATCTTTAACACATTACTTATTCGATATTACATGAGAGTACTTTTACTTTGACATGGAAATATATTTATGAACAATACAGTCGAAAAGATCTCGTACTCAGGTAAATTACACTAAGGTGGGACAGAAAAAATACAAAAATAAGTAAGATATATTGTGCCCAAAATTGAGAATGGCTGCAGAGAGAAAGAAAGCAAGAGAATGGAATGAGGAATGCGGGAATTGAAACTAATTTTTTAAATAGAGTGGTTAGACAAGTCCTCTCAGTGAAAGTGATAACTGAACAAGTATTTGAAGGAAGTGAGAGCACAAATCATGGAACTTTCTTTTTTTTTTTTAATCATGGAAATTTCTAAGCAAAGGGTATTTCCAGGAAGGAAGCAGCAATGTTCCAAAAATCCTGCAGTGGGAACACTCCCAGCACAACGGAGACAAGCTAAGAAACCAGAAATACATTGGGAAGAAGAGAGGGTGGTACATAGACTTTAGATTTTAACTGTGTTTGAGATGGAAAACTATTGGCAGTTTCTGAGCATTAGCTAACATAATCTGATTTCTTTTTTAGAGCATTGGTCTAGTCGCTTGGTTAAGAGTAGATTATAAGATAAAAGGACAGGAGGGAAACCAGTGAGGAAAGGATTGCAATGCTGCAGAAGAGAGAAGGCAGGACTCTGGGCTAGTGGGATAGTGATGGAGGAGGTCAAAAGTATACTTATCTTAAATATATTTTGTCACATGTAAATAAATAATATGTCATCTGCCAAAGGGATTAACCAGACTAGCCACAGGGGCAAAAAAAAAAAAAAAAAAAAAAAAAAACCAGACCCAGGGTGACAGGGAGTCTGTATTATGTCAATGTCATAGGGAGTAAAAGACAAACTGAACAACTGAAAAGAGAAAACCATTTCTTCCCCCTCTGCAAGATTTTCCTTACTATGAAGAAAGGATTTTTATGCTACCCTAACCAAGAACATTTTTTAAGTTTTCCTTTTGGATTATGATACATGCTTATTATAGAGCAATGGAAAAATATGAAACAGTATGTACAAAATTTTTTCAAACACTTAATGTCTGAAAGAGTCTGTCATCCCAGAATAATTCAGGCAACAAAAGCTGCTGTGTATTAGGAGTTAGGCTAGCAGCCCTAACGTTAGCACTTAGGACAGTGAAGTTGTTTTGTTTTGTTTTGTTTTTAGCTTTTATTTTAAGTCATTGAATCCTTTGTACAAATAATATATTACTAGGAAGAAAACATATAAAACAGTTAAAGGCAAAACTTCTTTACTTGAAGCTGGGATATGGGGATAGGAACCCAAATTGTTTAGACACCAATCTTTAATCAGTCACCAGGGACCTCCAGAGCTCAGGAGAGCATAATGGCTTCTCTAACCAGGGTTGCTTCACCGAACCCAGGAAAAAAGGTACTTCTTTTTAAAAGATATATGTTTGGTTATATATTCTTTCACAATAGATAATAACTTAATAAAAAAAAAGGTCACAAGCAAAAAAAAAAAAAAAAAAAGAATAAAGTCAGGGACACTCCTGAATTTGTTCTCTTTCTATTTTGCATTCTGAATAAATTTTTACTTGGTCTAAGAGTCTTAGGAGAGGCCTTCCAGTAAAAACAAACCTTGGACCAGGAGTTGAGCTACCAATCCAGTAGGTCAGTTCAAACACGTTGCAGTTTTATGTCTCTGGTTCTCAATGACCTCATCTGTTAAATTAAATGGCAGGATTACAGTAGGCGACTTGCAAAACTATTTCAACCACTTCCCCAAGAAGGAATTGACCTTTTGGATCAGGTTTTTATTTGAAATAAAATATTAGAAAAAAAGCATGATTTACTTAGTATATGTTATTAGGCTTCTACTCTGTTGTCTATCTCCAAATGCACAAAGCACTATAAGATTAGCAAGCATATTTTATTCATAAATGAAAGAGGAAATTGAACTCTCTTGAATGTCCATTAAACATCTAGCATTAATCAGATTGTGATCAATCAATATCATTTTCTTTAGCTACATTTTATATTATTTTTTTTTCCTTTTTTTTTTTTTTTTTTCAATTTTTATTCATTTACGATAGTGAGAGAGAGAGAGAGAGAGAGAGAGAGGCAGAGACACAGGCAGAGGGAGAAGCAGGCTCCATGCACCGGGAGCCCGACGTGGGATTCGATCCCGGGTCTCCAGGATCGCACCCTGGGCCAAAGGCAGGCGCCAAACCACTGCGCCACCCAGGGATCCCCACATTTTATTTTTTTAAAGATTGTATTTATTTATTCATGAGAGACAGAGAGAGAGAGAGGCAGAGACACAGGCAGAGGGAGAAGCAGGCTCCATGTGGGGAGCCCCATGTGGGACTCAATCCTGGGACCCCAGGATCACTCTGAGCCAAAGGCAGACACTCAACCACTGAGACACCCAGGTGTCCCAGCTACACTTTAAATACAGAAATAATTACAAGTTTTTAAGAAGACTTTGAGTCACATACTTATTTTAACTTGAAAATTCAAACCACAGGTGTAGACAATAAAAATGTAGCCAGGAATTGGCCAGCCATTCACAATGCACATAGGCAGTGGATTGATTTAAACAAAACTGGGTCACCTCATGACCAGGTTCAGAACTTTGCTACAACTACAAAAAAGATGAATCCCACTCCAAATAACCTTGGCAAGGACTGTAGAGCTTTCCTAGATGCCTTTTTAGTCATCTTTTCTTATCAACAAAGGCTTCATTCCACTAAATTTTCTCCTCCCTTTCTCTTCAAGCCATAAAACTGCCATCAGCCCTATTACTTTCTTCTTATCTTAACTTATGGGGTCTCCAGCCTCCCCACTCACATTCGGAGTAGATACATGAGTTTTCTTGAGGAGTCTTATCTTCTCATTCTTTTGGCATCTCCTATGTGCATCTCTATATACTAGTTTGCAAAATAAAATTTTTAAAAAATTTTAAAGACCATACTAGGGACTCAGCTTTCATAGACAATGAAGTTATTGTAATTTAAAATTTAATGTTTTGTCTCTTTCACTTATATTCAACAAAAATAAAATCAAGCAGCATATTTTATAAACCACTTTTTTTCCAGTTACAATTATGTTATTTCCCCCATATTATTAAGTACTTGCAACAATATTTGAACGGCTACCTATTGTTTGCCGTTTATGCTGATTGCAACTTTCTTTGACAGTCAAAGATTCCTTTGTATTTGTCCTTTTAGGTAAATTTTTTATAGTATCCATGATTTCTAAAGAGAAATTCCTAGAAGATAAATTTTGGGGTCAAACACATGAATACTTTTAAAGCTGTTAATGTATTTTACCAACATTCCCTCTGATAATTTTATTGATTTGGATTGTATTACTTACCAAAATGTTTTCACCTCTTTTATTTCTCTGATTTTTTTAAGATTTTATTTATTTATTTATGAGAGAGAGAGAGAGAGCCTGACGTGGGGCTTGATCTCAAGATTGGAGAACATGACCTGAGCTGAAGTCAGATACTTAACTGACTGTGTCACCCAGGCGTCACTCTCAGATCTTATTTAGCTGAAATATTAGCTCGATTCTGGACTGGCAGAGTCTATTTCATAGTTTATATCAGACTTTATGTAGACAGTTCTCTACCTGGACTATAGGTAATAATTGTTCACTTTCCATTTTATACTTAATACTTTGATACATAATGCAAAAGTGTCTGAATGTGTTCAATTTGGCAGCTTACAGGGTTTCATAATGGAAAACGTCCATGCTCTTGAGTTTCTCACTGCCTTCTTTTATTCTCTCTCTCTCTCTCTCTCTCTCTCTCTCTCTTTCTCTCTCTCTGTCTCTATCTCTATCTCTCTCTCTCTTCTAGAATAGCTTCAAACTATTTCAGACTACACAGCAGTCCCTATGATTTGGAGAGTTAGCGTTTCTGCTTTCAACTACTAGACAGTAACCATTAAGGTCCAGGTCACACAATTTTTGAAAATTTTGCCAAAGCAGATATTTGAATGGTGGCACTGAGTTTGGGTTGGGAGTGAGTCATTTAGTTAATGCATCTGCATCTCTCTGCACTTTTTATTTACTGGCAGACTCTTCTCTGGTACCTCTAGGGAAGCCCTAATTCTTTTTTACTGTGAAAAATGGGGCCCAGGAAAAAAAAATCACCTAATAGAGTTGGAGCAGAAACAACAGACGAAACAATGGAGTTTTAAAGGTTATGGATAGGGATCCCTGGGTGGTGCAGCGGTTTGGCGCCTGCCTTTGGTCCAGGGCGCGATCCTGGAGACCCAGGATCGAGTCCCACGTTGGGCTCCTGGTGCATGGAGCCTGCTTCTCCCTCTGCCTGTGTCTCTGCCTCTCTCTCTCTGTGTGTGTGACTATCATAAATAAGTAAAAATTTAAAAGAAATAAATAAAGGTTATGGATATTGTTGAGAAAATAGAAGTCTTCGTTAAATAACGTGGCAGAAACTCTAATTTGGTTGTGGATCTTATCTGAGCTATTTTTATATTGATCTCATGCTGAGTAGAGAAACCAGGGAGATTCTTGCCACTTTCCAACAAGGGCCTTGACAATATAGTGCATCAATATAGAGGTAAAACCTGAGAGAATTTAAAAATTACTAACCTAACCACTGAGTCAATTAGCCACCTCCTGGCTCAGGGGTTGAGTGTCTGCCTTTGGCTCAGGGTCCCAGGATCGAGTCCCACATTGGGATCCCCATGAGGAGCCTGCTTCTTCCTCTGCCTGTGTCTCTGCCTCTTTCTCTCTCTTTCTGTGTCTCTCATGAATAAATAAATAAATAAATTTAAAAATCTTTTAAGAAATTACTAACCTATATTTTAAGGATATTCACAGCACACCAACCTCTTAAAGAAAATGCAGTTCAGTTAAATCCAGGAAACTGCACAAACCCCGCCATTGTACAAAATACTACCATGAGTAAAAGCTGATGCTGAGAATTTGAAGAAAAGTTTAAGAGGGGAAGCAGCTGGAGCCAAATACGTGCCTACTAAGGCTTCACCTCCCAAGTTAAACAACTTCATGGAAGGGAAAGTCCACAGGCCAGAAAAAGATTAGTCAATGAAGACAAGCCTGTTTGTATTGGAAGAAAGTGCCTTCCAGACCAGGCAAGCATTTACTCCACGGGCTGCTCAGCAGTGATCATCATTCATCACCATTGATTCACTTTGCTGACTCAGAGAAGTTCAGAGTTAGGTTACTACAGTAATAATGTAATGTACTGTGGAGTTTATTTTAATGGCAGAATTAATTTTAACAGCTTTATAAATTACTTTAGTTCTGTATTTATAGAACCATTAAGGTTATGAAGGGGTCAGTCATATTTTCAGTTATACTTTACAGCATTTATAAAGGAAATTATATGTTACGTTGCTATGAGTGAATTAACAGATCCCAAAAGCTGTAAGGGTGTAGCGCTCAAGATTCTCTCCTACTTTGAAACACAGTGATGAGCTCCCCCTCAACCTCAACTGCATCTACTGGTTTATTTTAACACTTAACCGAATAATTTCCCCCAACACCTACTTTCTCGCGGGAATCAACAGATTCTTAAAAACCTAAACATTTTTAAAAAGTAAAATGCTGATTAACCAACGGTAAAACCAAGCTGCAAGTGTCTCTTTTTTTTTGTTTTGTTTTGTTTTTTGTTTTTTGTTTTTTTTGCAAGTGTCTCTTTATATTTCTTTTTCATGCATCATGTCCACTGGCTTTAAGCACAGGCTCTGACTAGGTGGAGAAGATATGAATTATAGATGCAAAGCTAGAAAAAAGAAATCCTGAACAGTTCCTCTGTCCAGCATGTAAAGTTTAAGAATTATGCTTAAAAGCATAAGAAGGTAAACTTGCATATCCAAGAAGGTATAATACTTTATATGATGGCATCTTAAACTTCTGTTTGAAATTGAGGTATTTCCTTAAGAATAATTACCTCAAAGACACTGTATTCTAGAAAAATCATAAAGCTGCTGTCAAACATATTTCAGTAAGCACCAAATGAACCTCACTTGCAACCATAAATCATTAATCTTTAATCACCAGCCAATTTCTCAATAAGCTCATTGGCATGGAAATTCTAAGATACTCAAAGGATAGTTCTCGCCGATCTGGCATGCATGGTTGGCTTGTGTGTTTAATTACTGTTTATGCATCGGCAGGATCCAGGCTTTTGTATGTAATAAATAGAATGCTGTCAGAGTGTCCAGATGGTTTTAGATGCGAGGCCCAGGGAGCATGTTTGGAGATTATAGGACTGATTTACTCTCTGTTTGCACCAGTTCAATTGTAAAAATCATGCTAATCGTAGGCATATCAAGAATTCTGCACTATAGAAATAAATGTGCTGCTTTATCAGTTATTTTGAAAGACATTTAAATTTGACTTTACCATTATCATAAGAAAATTGAAGGAACTTTAAAACAATATTAACATCTTTGCTTAATATGATGTCTTTTATTTTTGAAGGAGATAGAGGGTCCAGTCACTACCCCATAAAATGGACTTTTAAAATAAATTAATATATAAACAGATGTCTCCTAATAACACCTCAAAACAATCCTTACGCAGGTTGAAAAATTCTCATTAATCATGGTAGAGTTTTTAGTAGTAAGTTGTAAAGTGAGAAAAGTATATACAATGAGTCATATTTTCTCCCACTCCTTTTGATTTATTTTCACATTATATTTTAAATGATAGTGACTATGAAGTAAAAATGAATTAGGCAAAATGCTTACCTATTGACAGTTATTTATTTTCCTCATATGAATTATTTTTGTTTTGGAAAACTCAGAGCCAGATTGTGAACTTCATATTTGGCTGAAATATTAAAAAATGTTGAACATACGGATAATTTAAAATTCCTTCAATACCATTCTACCAAGTTTGAATCACGAGCTTTGCAGCCTTTTTAATGAAAAGGAGGAGGAAAAGAAATTTTAAAAAATGTAATCCTCTTTTATATGACTTGATTGAGGACTAAAGTTAGAATAAACTGAAGAAAAAGAAGTTAGCCTGCCTACAATTTCAAAATCTAGGAGAACACTTCTGGCCAGGAGTCTGGAATTGATCATGAATAGGTATTTGCTGCAAAAACATTTATAAAAAAGAAAATTGTCCTAAAACTGGTCTTTGATAGAATTTGGAAGTTGATTTATTTATTATTAGTAATTATTATATTATTAATAATTATTTATTATTGATTTATTATCTCTTCTGGAAAATAATTAGAATTCTTGATAGAATGAGCAGTTTTGTGAAATGTCAATGATTTCAGAGTTACTTTGGAAAACCAGACCACTTGAGAGGAGCCTAACCAGTCTTACAAAGAGACTGTGATCTTTAACCAATATGCATTTTAGGGGAGGAAAATACAGTTTAATAATGACTGTCTAGGTAATCTAATTTTCTTATAAAATGTATTTACCAAAGGAGAAGCTTATGATTTGGCAGGTTTGAAATACAATTTTCACAAGTGCTCTTAACTGTTTGAAAAATTGCATTAACACCCTACTAGCATATCTAACATAAGAGCCAATTATGGATCAACTAACAGAGACGTAATGTGTCTGCATAAGAAACAACAAAAACAAAACAGTGAAACAGACCCACACAAATATGACCATTCGATATATGACAAAGGCAACCCTGAAATATATGGGGTGAAACATGCTCTTTTCATTTATGATGCTGAATCAATTGTATAGCAATATGGAAAATAATAGAACTTAATCCCTGCCCAACATCACACATAAAAGTCAATTCCCTATAACCAACAACAGTTCCACTACTGGGCATATATGCAGTATAAAAGAGCTAATATATTTACCAAAATTATAAAAAAGAATGAGCATTCCTTTCATTCTTTATTATGGCCCCAAACAATAAGCAACTCCAAGTCTTTAACAGAAGAAAATATAAATTTAACAAATTAATATAATGATTATGATACAGCAACAAAAATGAGTAACTTGCAAATACAAAATATCCAAATTAATTTCACAAATGTAATGTTAGGCATAATTAGTCAATAAAAAGTACCTACTGGATGATTCAATTGTATGAAATTCAAAACAAAACAAAACTAATCTACTATGCTTTAAGTCATGGCAGTGGACTGGTAGTGACTGAAAGGGAACAAAGGAATGGTTTTGTGGGTGCTGATAATGTTCTGATAATTCATTTGGTTACAGGTGTGCTCATGTTGTGGAGCTTCATTGACTTCATGTGTGTGAGATATATATACATATGTATAAAATATGTATAAATTATGTAGGATCCCTATGTAAGCCATATATTTATGTCTTACTTCAATGGAACATTTACTTTAGGGACACCTGGGTGACTCAGTCAGTTAAACATCTGCCTTCAGCTCAGGTCAGGGTCCGAGGGTCCTGAGATCAAGCCCCACATCTGACTCCAAGCTCTGTGGGGAGCCTGCTTCTCCCTCTCCCTCTCCTGCTCCTCCTGTTTGTGCTCTCTTTCTCTCACACTCTTTCTCTCTCTCTCAGGTAAATAAATAAATAAAATCTTTCTTTAAAATTTTACTTTCTAATGAGTGAACATTCCTGATTATTTATACCTATATATCAGGATTTTATGAATCTTAAATTAATCCCTACCATCCATGCATTTGTGCTGCCTACCTCTGGAACTTGATTTTGCCCAGCTAACTTAGGCCCCAACTCTTTCACATGTCTTGTTCCCACAGAACCCATATCATTCAGTCTCAGTCTCCTAAGCAATTCAAAATTGTGACTTTGGTTCAGTAAGAGTCTTGCCTGACATTTTGTGTCATAAAATAACTAAACATCCTCTCTAATATATATAACTGAGAATATATTCTGAACTTATATCTAACATTGGACTCTTCATGACACTGTCAATGCCTAACCAAAGGCTTATCAACCACTTTATTGACAGCATAGCTCTTACTTGGATACAGCAAGAAAGTCCTTTTAAACCCAAACACACAACCACTCAATGCCCTGGAATGGTGAAAAAGAGATGGGAGCAAGGCGGTGAGGAAGGGAGAGAACCATATATCTTACTGCAGAGTGAGTTTCTGATTGAGGTAAATAAAGGAAACTGAAAATCTTGTTGATTCTTACACAAAAGTCAGAGAATGGTTTCATTGACTAGTGTGAGCTGAGAAGCCAAAATAGAACATGTCGACGGAAAAATGAACCATATTCCTAATCCCCATATAAGTAGTTCATATAAATGCATTAGTATGTGGTATTATCCACACTCATTCTCTTCTGCTAGTATTTTTAATAAGAGAGGATATGATGTAATCTCCTGGAAACTTTATTTGAGCAAACACTTCTGTTGGAATAGGATAACAGGAATTTATTCCTGAAGAAATTTGGAATAGAATCATACATCTATAATTTTAAGTAATTTTTTTAGCCTTGGCCATATTATTGTTCTGAGTTCTTGAAATTCACACATAATATCAAGCTGGCACATTCTTTGAGATTCATCAAATACTATTCATGGATATTTGCTGAATAAGGTAAGCATAAATATAGCCTGGGAAGATTCCAACAGATCAGAGATTTCCATCTATCTCTGGGTGCCTGGCTAGGCAGGACTTCTGTAAAGGTGCCAATTAAAAGTTGCCTGATGCTTGTTTATCTACCTGCTATCTGGAGATTACATATATACTGTCACTTTTCAGCATATTTTCGATGCACTGTGAAGAAATGTTTGAAGAAGTATCTTAGTTATGATAATGCAAGGCAAGTATGCACCTATTGTTCTGAGGGAAAAAATGTAATAACACCGGTTATGTGTCCTCAGGGACTTTCACTCCCAATAATCCTTTGAGATGCAGTTCTGGAGAAGAAAAACGTTTTGCATGGACTCCTGGGAGGAAAAAGATAAGAAGCCTCACTTTTCCCTTTGAAGTTCAAAATTTTAGAAAGGGTATGAAATGATTCTGACTATTCTCAGTCAAGAGAGCACAAGGACCCAATGGAGAACTCCTTATCGTGGTACATTCATATTGGAAAAGCTGTTTAGTAGTATCTCCTATAGCTGGATATGTACTCACCTTGTGATTTAGCAATTCCATTCCTACTTTATATTCAAACAGATATTAGTTCATATGCTGATCTTAAGACTTCTGCTAAAATATTCATAGCATCACAATTCATAATATTCCTAGGTGTAAACCACCCAAATGTCTATCAACAGCTTAAGAGGTAAATAAATGGACGGTAGTGACATGATGTAATAATATACAGCAATAGGATGAAAGGAACTATGCAAAATATGGTTGATTCTCAGAAACATAATATTGAGAGCATGGAGCTAGTGTGAAATAATACATACTGCAAGGAGTCCTTGTATTTAAAGTTCAAAAGGGGTTAAAGGGGTTATAACATCTATGTGGTTAAAAGTCAGTATATAGTAACTCGAATAGGGTCAATGTCTGGAAAGAGATACAATGGGGTTTTCTTTTCTTTTCTTTTCTTTTCTTTTTTTTTTTTTTTTTTTGGTGTGCTAGCACTGTTCTTTCTTAGTTCAGATGCTGGTTAGGTGGGAATATATAATTTGTAAATATTCATCATGCTGTAGAGTTATGATATGTGTCCTTTCTTGTATGTATGTTACACATTAAACATTTAAAAATATAGTAAGTCATGACCATTTTTCAAACTGGAGAATTGTTACATCATTTTTATACATTATATGTTTAGATCTAAATTTGGCAGAAATAGTATCATTTAAGGAACATAGAAAATATACTTAGAGGCACCTGGGTGGCTCAGTCAGTTAAGCTTCTGCCTTTGGCTCAGGTCATGATGTCAGGGCCCTGGATGGAGCCCCTTGTCCAGCTTCCCGCTCAGCAGAGAGTCTGCTCTTCCCTCTCCCTCTGCCCCTTCCCCCCACTTCTTGTGCTCTCACTCTCACTCTCCCAAATAAATAAATAAAATCTTTTTAATAATTAAAAAATGAAAATATGTTTATAAATGTATTGTTAACATTTATGTTAAATATATAAAATTTATAAAATAAAAAAAAATTTTTTTAAAGAAAACAAAAATGTATTTTTATTTATAAATTCACTTATCCCATGTTTTCCTTCACCTGTTCAACAACAACAACAACAACAAAATACGACTCTTTTTATTGTGAAACAATGACTCAGTGTCTGACCGACAATGCCCAGAAGCTTTAATACTGAGACTGGCTGAAACAGAATGTCTGAATGAACAGAGCCCCTGAAGAATTTGAGGAGAAAAGTAAAGTATTATTATTAGCAATAAATCTCAGCAGCCTTTATTAGGAAGATTTTCTATAATTAACTAAACCCTGAGTTTAACAATCACTTCCAAATGAAATATTACATAAGTGCCAATAGTAAATAAGTTTCAGGTAGTATGAATTGTGGAAGTATATTTTAACCTTGGTGTTTAATATTTACATGCAAGCATAATATAGATAACCCTATGAAATAGGTATTATTATTCTCCTTTTATAAATAAGGGAACGAAGAGTGTTAAAATCATGCATAGGATCAACAGAATGTAGGGGAGTCTGAATTTAAAACCAAGAATGTCTGATTTCAGAGCACAGTCTCTTTTCTTTTTTTAAGATTTGTTTATTTATTCATGAGCAACACAGAGAAAGAGGCAGAGACATAGGCAGAGGGAGAAGCAGGCTCCTCACAGGGAGCTGGATCTAGAACCTGATCCTGGATCCTGGGATCATGTCCTGAGCCAAAGGCAGAAGCTCAACCACTGAGCCACCCAGGCATCCCAAGAGCCTAGCCTCTTAACCAACATTCTATACTTCCCAAGATATCAAAAGACCCCACAGAAAAGATTCATGTGTTATAGACACTTTGAACCTAAAAATATAATTTTTATCAGTTCATCAAAGAGTTGCTAAAACTCAGGACAACAGAGGACTTTTGTGTACTCAATATCACAGAGGAAAAAAATATGCTTTTCTCTACAAGTTCAGAAAGGGACAGAGAAAACATGTGGCAAATATGCTTTTGAAAGTTGATACTTAAGGAAGTCTGCCTGGGAAAGGGGACTGTGGTTCTAAGGTTGAATGATTTAAGGGCTTTAAATTTTTTTCAAACCTAAAAAAAAATAGTTACTCTTAGAGTTGAGAAAATGAAAAAATGCAAAATAACAGTAAGGTAAATCCCACAGAATAGGATGATTCCTAGATGCCCTATAGTTTTTTTTAAAAGTTGATTGATTGGGATCCCTGGGTGGCGCAGCGGTTTGGCGCCTGCCTTTGGCCCAGGGCGCGACCCTGGAGACCCGGGATCGAATCCCACATCAGGCTCCCGGTGCATGGAGCCTGCTTCTCCCTCCGCCTGTGTCTCTGCCTCTCCCTCTCTCTCTGTGACTATCATAAATAAATAAAAATTAAAAAATAAATAAATAAATAAAAGTTGATTGATTGATTGATTGATTGATTGATTGATTTTAGAGAGAATAGGAGCAGGAGGGGCAGAGAGAAAGAGAGAGAATCTCAAACAGATTCTGAGAACCTCACACAGGGCTTGATCCTGAGATCATGACTTAAGCCAAACCCAAGAGTCATGCTTCACTGACTCTGCCACTCAGGTGCCCCCCCACCCCACCCAGGTTCTGTACACTTTTTAACTGGTATCTGTGCTGCAGTGTTTTTCTTCTGACTATAATGGCTTCAACTACCACCAGCCTTTTGACTTGTCTAAGATCCTTCAACAGTCAGTGTGCATTAAATTCTTCAAGGTAGCATGATCTAGACCATGGTATGTGGTTGAAAAAATGTATATATGCATATATATATATATGTGTGTTTGTGTGTGTATACATATATATAAAAATATCATATTATGTAAAGTTTCCTATCCTCAAGATGCTCAGTCTATAAAATGAAATCCACCTGAAAGTAATATTTTTAGTACAATGAATTCACTTTTATTTTAATACTACAGTGAAAGATGGCATCACTCACTTCCCTTCTCAGAAATAACTTAAAACTGATTGGAGGAGCAAGGATTAAAACCCCAAATATCATCTTCTATGAAATTGAGATATTTAGATTCCTGGACTATAGGAATAGCAATCAAGATAAAAAAGAAATGTCACGAGACATTAAGAGACGACTCCCATTGCTGCTGACATCAGATAGTACGGTAAAGAATCCTACTCGGAGCAAAGTGTCACACACCTAACAGCAAATAACTCCTTGTTTAGAACAATGAAGTTCACTCAACAGACAAATCAGATTTTTAGAGAAAAGTTTGTAAGTGAAACATGGTGAAAAAGACTATACTGTGAGCACACTTATGGCCTCCAACCTCTGCTGCATGGAGAAGAGTGAAGCCTAAGAAATATTTCCTCTCTCTATCTCTCCCTCTTTCTCTCTCTCTCTTTCCCTCCCTCTCTCTTTTTCTCTTTCTGTCTCTCTCTCACACACAATCTGTGTCACTGACAATTCTCGCTAGTCAGAAATTAAACATTATCCCCTTCTCAATATCAACATCTCTGTCTTATCTCTGTCCATCTCACAGAAAGGGAAGTAAAAGTTACAAAGAAACTAAAGAGAATGTAAGATGTTCCAATGACAAAAAGGAGAAAGGAAGGAGGAAAGGCAGATGGCACATAAAAAAACACCAGCCAAAAAAATCTCTTCACACAGTAAATAAAAACTATGCCCATAATATAGTCATGAAAATACAAACTAAGATTAAAAATAAATTTATAAACCAAAAGACCAAAGTAGGGATATAAGAAATTGGAGATAATATGGCAAGACAAGAGTATAAATAAATCATGAGCCAGTAGAACTCAGGAGAGATAGAATCCCCCCCCAAAAAAATCAAGCTAAGTGGGTATGACAAATACTATAAACCATCTGACATTGGCTTGGATGACAGAGCAAGTCTTCAAAGAAAAGAAAAAGTTAATATAGATCTTAAAGGACAAACAGAATCAAAGTCAGTCAGAGGAAGAAAAGAAGTCCAGTCTAATATAATATGTACAAAAGCATAAGTGTATTTTCTGGGACCTAAACATGGCTTTCTATACCTGAGGCATAGGATATAAAAGAGAGAAAAATGATGAATGGGACTGGAATTGCAGATAAATACTGGATTTTGGAGAGTGTTCTATGCCAAGCTTATAAATATAACTTCATGATATTAGTAAAGAGGGCCTACAAGTGGCTCAAATGACAAGATTAATATGATCATTTGTATTTTAGAAAGATCATTCTGCCAACAGTGAGGGAGGCAGATAGATTAGAATGAGTACAGGAGACAGACAAAGGAATGAGAATAATGGTAATTCCCTTCTGTAATCCAGATAAAACATAATGACATAATTATAATGGCTGTAGAAAAGGGTAAGAAAAAAATAAGAAATATTTAATAAGAAATATCTACAAAACAGCTTGGCCAATTGAATATAGCAGGTAAGGGAAAGAAAACCTTGAAGAATGACTCCACATGTCTGAATTGCTTGACTGGTTGGATGGCATCCCAGCAATCAATACAGAAAGAAACACTGTAAGATATACAGGCTAGGTGGAGGGAGTGTGAAGGCAGAGATAATGCGCTCCTTCTAAGTGAGTATGTCATAATAATAACCCAAATAATTATAGGACTTGAGTAAAAAATGATATAGGACTGGAAACTAAACACCAAAAGGTACTGGCGAATTTTGACTATTATAAACAAAAAAAAAAAAATCCTATGTTTTCACATCAGATTTCATAATTTTTTTAAAGATTTTATTTATTTATTCATGAGAAACACAGAGAGAGAGAGGCAGAGACACAGGCAGAGGGAGAAACAGGCCCCATGCAGGGAGCCCGATGTGGGACTCGATCCCGCGTCTCCAGGATCACACTCTGGGCTGAAGGCAGGTGCCAAACTGCTGAGCCACCGGGGATCCCCAGATTTAATAATTTTAATCTGGCATGGCTTTTAATGTCTTAGAGTATTAAAAATAATCACAAACTGTGTATCTCTCAAAGCACTAAAAGCTCAGACAAGAACTTACACAGAAATCAGATAATTGTGAAAAGTCAATCTTTAAGGAAATCAACCTACGCTAACTATAGACTTAGGAAACATAAGTATTCTCTACGCAAGAAAAATCTCACCTTTCTTTTCTTTCTTAAGTAATGTGTTCTGTGTTACTTTATAATATCAACAGTTCCCGATAATAACAAATGCTGTTCTACGTATTTCAATCTTTTCATGCAGCTCTTACGTTCATGTTGTCTAATAGGATGAATGTCACCCAGATTTTCTGTTGTATTATACAAATTTAAGGATACCTGCAACATCATTTAACAAAATCCTATAAAAGCACCAAGCATAGTAGGCAGTTTTCACATTGGAAAAACAAAAATTAGAATAGAAAATTAGAATTCTTAGTTTGAGCCTTTCTTTAGATGCCCTTCTTGACATTTTTGTTCATTTTGTCTTTTGGTATGTGTGATTTGGTCATAAACGGTTTTAGCTCTAATTTGGCTATTTTTAATTTTGATGAGATTCCTTCCTATGCAGTCGTGTTAAGTTACACATAACTTCCAAACAGATAAATATCAATATAGTTCTTACATGTAAAGTCACAGTACAACAAGAAAAATTTAGCACAGAAGGGGATATGTGTAGCTTTAGCATATATCATCATGGTGGAGCACCTTAGTGGCTCAGTCAGTTGAGTGTCCAAGTCTTGATTTTGACTCAGCTCATGATCTTGGAGTTCTGAGACTGAGTCCCACTTGGGACTCTGCACTCAGTGGGAAGCCTGCTTAAGGATTTCTCTCCATCTTGCCTGTGCATGCATTCTCTCTCTCTCTCTCTCCTAAAAATCAATCAATCAGTCAATCATTAAATTACTAGTCATTGTAATTAGAATGAAGGTGGTATGTACCTACAAAAAAACAATGTCCCTAATCAACACAGATACCTGTGCTGGTGGCTTTGGAATAAGTAGAGTTAGATGAGGTGATCTCTGCCTTTGTGAAACGTATCTGTAGTTGCCATGCAAGGCAGGTGCTGTGAACTGAATTGTACCCCCTAAAATTCATATGTTAAAGCCATAACCCTCAATGTGATTGTCTGGAGAAAGAATCTTTTCATTTTTAAGGCTAAATGAGGTCATAAGAGTTGGGTCCTAATCTGATAGGACTGTGGCCTTATAAGAAATGTCTCTCTCGGGATCCCTGGGTGGCTCAGTGGTTTAGCGCCTGCCTTCACATGCAGGGTGTGATCCTGGAGTCCCGGGATCAAGTCCCACATTGGGCTCCCTGCATGGAGCCTGCTTCTCCCTCTGCCTGTGTCTCTGCCTCTCTGTGTGTCTCTCATGAATAAATAAATAAAATCTTAAAAAAAAAAAAAAGAAACGTCTCTCTCTTTCTTTTCCACTACATGAAAACACAAGGAAAAAGGAGCCATCAATAAGCCAGGAAGAGAACTCTCTCCAAAACTCAGCTAGGCCGGCACCCTGATCTTAGACTTCCAGCCTCCTAAATTGTGAGAAAAAAATTATTTTGTTAAGCCATATGGTCTATAATATTTTGTTATGGTAGCTTGAGCTGACTACTATAGCAGGTTTATAGTTAAGGACAATTCAGGTAGGCAGCAGTGTGCATCCTAAGGAGAACTGGGAGCACATGGGAGATATGAATTCTGACTGAGGAACACATGAAGTAGAGTCTGGTAGAGAAGATGCCTTTGTAGTGAGCTTCATAAGATAAGCAATTTTTCTATGAGCACAGACGGTAATTAAGACTGTAACAGGGGAATCTGGGTGGCTCAGGTCATGATCTCATCATCCTGGGATCTATCCCCACATCAGGCTCTGTGCTCAGCAGGGAGCCTGCTTCTCCCTTTGCTCCTCCCCCTGCTCCTGCTCTCTCTCTCTCAAATAAATAGATAAAATCTTAGGGGGGGAAAAAAAAAGACTGTAACCATTAGATTACTTTGAGCAAGGACAAAAAAGTAGGAGGAATGTAGAAGGAATTATGGGCCACTTGTGGTGACTACAGTGCAGAAGATGTGGAGCTAGGCACAAAAGACCGGGAATAAAAAGAATGGAAAAGTGTACAACATAAGATGAACAGGGACAGGTAAGTGTTGGGATTTTGAGGAGATAAATGCATAACAGCTCTCTCTTACCTGCCAACTTACGAATTATAAAACAAGATTAAAAAGTAAGACAGATGAAAAGAAATCATATTTATTATTGACAAAGCTGATAACCGGTTATGTGACTCCTATCCTTCGAATTAAAATCTTGATTTTCCTCAGCTCCTGTCTATCCCAAGCTCTCAGAACCATTTTATTCTGCCATAGTTTTTCTCAAGTGGTGGGAGTGGAGGCATTGTTTCACTTCCTACTTGTTCCCCCACAGTCCTCAAGAACTCCCAGCAAACCATGATATTGCTGAGGCCTGGACATTCTTGTTTAAGGTCAACTCAAGCAAGATTAAAATACCCCCTAGCCTGTGGTTAAAGTGGCCATAAGCTGAAACAATACACAGAAGTCAAAACTCACAGGTGACCAAAGGCCAAAGAGTGTTGGTGCAGGATTTATCAGTTAAAAGCGAGCTGTTATATTATATTAAAACCAGCTGTAATGCACAATATGAGCTGCTATAAATTGCCAGAATCCTGACCCTTCTCTGCCAGCCCAACAAAACCTTAATATTAAAGTATCATTTTGTTTCCCAAACTTTACTCTTGTTTATTCCTCAAGATTTCAGCCCAGTGCAGCAGATGTTAGGGTTTTGAGGAGGTCAATGTATAATGCTCCTTTTTCCTCACTTGAGCTCTAAACCAAAGAAGAAAGAATAAGACAAATTCAGATTATTACTAGGAATATAAGACATATGCAGGCAAGTAGCCTTCTTAATACACATGCCCAGAATTAGAAAAATGTACTCCTGACTAGAAGCAAGAATTCTTGTCCCTCAAAAGTCCTTGCAACTGGACTGAGAATCAAATTGACATGAGATAAATTAATAGGAGAAAATCAAATTCAATAGGTGTACACATGAGGAATCCACACAGACATGGAAATTCCAAAGACGATCCAGCAAGATGAGGTATACATATGCCTTTCTGAACCAAAAAGAAGGAAGTGGGGGTCTGGGATTTCAGAGGAAAGGAATGCATTTCACATGGTGGTAAGAAGAGCAGATGTTTGGTAATTAAGGGGGTTTGCCTTATGATACAGATAATAGCCTTGATTCTGGGAAAGACCCCCAATTTAGATTCTTCTGTGTGGTGAAGGGAGAAATCAAAGTTTCTCTTGAGCCCACAGGGTTGCAAATTCCTTTGGCTCAGAATAATCCACATGACAAAGTGGTACATTCTGGGAGGGACCTGTCCTGAACGCCTTCACCAGTCAGTGAGCTGAACTGCACTGGATAGGGCCAAACTGCCAAGTGCTGGAGTGGTTCATCAAGATAACTCAAACGAAAAAAAAAAAAAAAGATAACTCAAAAGTAGCAGTCAGGCCTTCAGTTACTTACTGCAATAGTACAAGCAGGAGGCTAATGGGAGGCAGTGCAAGCTCCCACAGTGTTCCATTCTTCCCTATGGAACACTGTTAGATGAATCAACACATATGCAAGGATCCTTTCACTGCCAAGGACATTTCAAGGACTCAAGCATCAGAATGGGAAAGGATGGGGGGGGCTAAGAGTGGAAAAGAATAGAATACTGAGGCAGAGTGTAAAAAAAAATGTCTGGTGTGGGGAGGGTGGCTCTCCTCCACGAAGCCTGCCAGTAAGGTCTTTATGATTGCATATGGTCAGACCTGAAACATGACACATCAGTGTACTCCAGCCCCTTCATTTGGGGGCATGCATCTGTAAAACTTGAAGTATGGAAGCTAAAAAAAAGTATGAGAGCCCAGAACAGAAAGTGTGTTTTTCACAGGTGAGAGGGAAGATGTAAAGACACTGTGCAAGCATTCTATTGTTCTGTCAAATTTCACAACAAAATAAGTCTCTCCTCAACACCAGGTAGACACAAATACAGCAACAAAAATAGGCCAGTAGTCAAACAATAGTGGAGATCTCTATATTTTTTATTCTATTTTCCATATAAGGAGGCAAATTAATTCCAACCTTTTGGTCAGTGATGTTTTACAATTAAATAATATTAATCAAGCAATAAGATGCTCACAGATATCCATAATTACACAACTTTTTTTTAATTACACAACTTTTGAACAAAACATCATGTTTTTTCTAGATTTGTAGTTCTTTCTCCTCATAATTTGGTATCATATAACATCAGTTCAGTTTATTAAAGTGAGAGGAGAATTCTGGAAAGAGATCAGATGTATAGAGCAACTAGGATAGGCAAACAAAAAGACACGGACAATACCTATAGGGGAAACAATGACAATGTATCCTCATGATTACCAAAATGCAAGCAGGTTGGGGGGATGGACCCCTGATACCTGATGTTTCCATGACAAGAGGAGAAGGAAGCAAAGGAACATCTGATACAACTTGAGAACTACCAAATGACCAACAGGTCCTTACATGAGAGCTCAACAAATCATTTTGAGAATAGGAGGGCGTAGGATTGAGTGAGAAGAAGATGTCTATGATAAGATCCAAAGATGTAGAGTATTCTACGTTCTATGAACTCTGAGAATAGTCTAATCCTTTTTTCATGACAATAATCTATGCTCAGGAGAAATGGCTATGACTAAAACTCAAAATGGAAACAATAGAAGCAAAAGAAAAAGGAGAAAGAATAAATCAAAGGAGAGAATCAATCAGGAATTCTCATGACATAAATTGCTATAGTCTTAAAAAACTTGCTTTATTCTTCAACTCTTTGCAAAAACAACAGATGAGAGAAATTTGGATCCAAGTTAGAAATGCTATCTTAAACTTTATTGAAACTAATTTCATAAACATAAATAAAACAAAAGTGACTCCCATCCAAAATTATTGTAAGACAGAAAGACAGACTAAGAGACAAAATAAATAACATCTATAAAGACAATGAAGGCAGAAAATGAAGGCAATGAAGAAATGGCCACAAAGCATCAATACATCAAAATAAATAAAAAGACAAAGGAAAAGTCATTTAAAATATGAAAGTTCTTTTTATCTCTCAAATAAATAAGTCTTTTTTTTTTTTTTTTAATGAGATGCCTAGGTGGCTCAGTCAGTTGAGCATCTGACTCTTGCTTTTGGCTCAGGTCATGATCCCAGGGTTGTGGGATAGAGCCCCGCATGGGGCTTGCTTTCAGCAGGGAGTATGCCTGAGGTTCTCTCCCTCTCCATCTGCCCCTCCCCCTACTCACTCATGTGTGCACATGTGCATGTGCTCTCTCTCTCTAAAATAAATAACTAAATCTTTTAAAAAATTAAATAACATAAAATAAAATATAAAAGAGCAGTGTAACTCAGAAATGGGGTGATGGAATCAGGGATGAATTAGAAATAAAAAAAGCATTGTGTCTGAAATAAAGAATAAGAAGATTAAGTAAGTAAGCAGTATCTTAAGGGAAATAGAAAATTTTTTTAAAAATAGAAACATTTTATAAATCAAAAGAGATGATAATGCGTTTCTATGTAGTCAAGATTACTGTCAAGTATACAGTTTCCAGAAAATTTGTCATCAGCATGCAAGGTCTCAGGTGATGTTTTCCTGATGAGCCTTAACTTCAAATTTACTAATAATGACCTTCAGACAACCAAAACGATTGCAAAGACTTTGACATAAGGACTGGTAGTGAAGATTAGAGATTAGTGATTTACCTATAGAATCAAAATTAATGGAGGGCACAAAGAAGAAAGTATAGAATGTGCTGGCTGCATGTTCTGACACTGGTTATAACACAACTGTGAATAAATAGGACAGAATGGTTAGAGCATTTGCAAAAGCCTCTTTTTAAACTAAATTGTGCTAATGTTGGTATTATTATTCTAAAGATGCTGTGTGTGTAATGTAGGATAAAATCAACAATTCTAATTTTATCATCCCCAGTACCCTTGCAATTCAGGATATTCAATGTGGGGGAGAAGAGATACACATATAAAAAAGGAAAGGTTAAGTTATATGAATATGAATAGAAACTCAGATATTTTCTTTTTAAATATATATCTTCTTCATGTAGGTCTATATTTATGTAAAGAGATAATAAATGATAGATGATAGATAGATAGATGATAGATAGATAGATAGATAGATAGATAGATAGATAGATAGATAGGACATGCATACATATTTTCTAGCACTCTTTACTGGAAAATTACAGAAACAATGGTCAAGTTATTAGGAATGACAATATTTCGTCCAAACTCTGATTTCTGTATACCATCTCCCACTAAAAGGAATCAGGGCTACTTAGATAATTGGATAATTCCAGGTCTCAGACAGGAAATGCACAATATAGTATTTTCCTGTAAGATTATCAGAGAAGGTCATTCTAATAACAAGACATTTGATCAGAGATATAATTGATGAGGGAAAGAATAAATTGGGTTTCTAAGACAGAACATTCCTGACAGAGGAAAGAGCAAGTACAAAGTCCATAGGTGGGATTGTGTTTGTTGTATTGAGAAAAAGTAACGAGGTCTTCCTGGCGGCAGCTTGGAAAATGAGGACAGGCAATGGACAGATGGCTTAGAGGTGGGCCAGAGCAGAAGGGTTTTGTAGACCATTTCCAACAGTTTGGTTTTTCTCTGATAGAAACAGTTCATAGAGTTATTTTAAACAGAGAATTAACATGATCTGACTTTTGCTTTTAAAGGATCACTTTGGTGGGGCACTGGGGTGGCACAGCCGGCTAGGTGTCTGACTCTTGGTTTCAGCTCAGGTCATGATCTCAGGGTCGTGAGATCAAGCCCTGCATCGGGCTCTGCAAAGCAGGGAATCTGCTCAAGATTCACTTTCTCTCTCTCTCTCTCTCTCTTCCTCTGCCCTTCTTCCCCCTCTCTCTCTAAAATCAATTAAAGCAAGGAGACCAGGGAAGAGCCTGCTACAGTAATCTGGGCACAATTTGGTGGACACTTGGACATGCATAAACACAAAAGTGAGGAGGAGAAATTGGAGAATTCCAAACAACTCTTTGATGTACAGTGGGGTTTTGTGATAGTTAGATGTAGGGTGTGAAAGGAGAAAATTCAAGACTATCCCGAGGTCCTGGGCCTGAGCAAGTATAAAAATAAACATGGCAATTCCTGAGATGATGAAGACTTTGAGAGGTGCCAGTCATCAGGGGACAAATCAAATGTTAACGTTTGCATAATTGTTCATCATTATTATTAAAACTATATTAAAATATATTCATTTTAAAATATTTCATTTTCCTACTGCTACATTTCATTAAAAATTGTAGTCAATCTTTGCAAATGCATCTTTACTGTCACAGGCTTCATCAAAATAAGGGCAATTTTTAGAGCCATCTAACACATTTTTTAGGATACATAATCTTCACTTCTATCTGTGCTGTGAAAAATAGCACCTTTTCAAGTTAGGACTGATACTGCCCCTGGAGATTTGATCCTATGTGTATAATATAAAGACCTTTTTTAAAAAAAAATTTGTCTTAGAAGTGTGAATATGTGTCCTCAAAATATAAACCATTTATTATATAAACCCTAAAACAGTTCTATCAAGTGTTCTTTAAAGAACTTAATTAAAACATTATGTACCTATTTGCAATGGAGATATTAGTACTTTAGGAAAAAAATCAACGTTAAATTCCTTTGACTTTTTTTTAAATTACAACTGATGATCTTATTCAAAATGAATAATGCCATTGACTGAAGTCATTCTACAAGAGCCTTACCTAAATAGTATTCTGTTGTTTAAAATAAAGTAATTGTGAAATTACTTTTAATATGAAAGGCAGTAAAAAAAAATATGAAAGGCAGTATAAGAACAAGCATAAGAAGCAACTCTATATTTGTTTTTTGAAAAATGTATTTATTTTAGAGAGGGAGTGGGAAGAGGCAGATGGAGAGAGAATACTAAGTAGACTCCACTCTGAGCACAGAGTTCCCACATAGGGCTCGAAGTCATGACCCTGAGATCACAACCTGAGCTGAAACCAAGAGTCCCATGCTTAATGGACTGTGCCACCCAGGTGCACATATTTAGAATGATGATAAGGAGGAAGATAAAAGTATAACAAACAAGTTAAATACATTCAGGAATAGCTATTTCCCTGACTCAAATTTTTTTAGTCTTTATCTTGTTCCATCTCTGTAAATTCATTACACCTTAACTGATTTTTCATCCCATATTTAAACATTTCTATTTAACTTTGGAATTTCAAGGAGGAAAACTATACTTAAGTTGAATCTTCTAACCAGCAACAGAAGAAACTTGAAATTAGCAAACCTATTCTTGTTAACATTTTCTTGACAAGATAGCATCATGAAAAAATATTTAATACCATAATATTTAAACATGTTTAAATATTAGTTATAGCCCACAAGTTAATAATGATTATTAGTCTGATGACTTTCAATTCCTGCTCATTTATATATTGAGGAATTGATTAATAAAGTTTGTTACCAAATTTCATTTGTTTTTCATATACAGGGGATAAAATAAGGACTTCTTCAAGAAGTAATAAGTTACTGGAGTACCTGGGTGGCTCAGTTGGTAGAGTTATGACTCTTGATCTTGGGATTGTGAGTTCAAGCCCCATGTTGGGAATGGAGTCTATTTTTTTTTTTAAATAAATAACAGGAAAACAAGTAATAGGTCACTATTGTGCCATTTTTTTAAAGATTTTTTTTAATTTATTCATGATAGACACAGAGAGAAAGAGAGAGAGAGAGAGAGAGAGAGAGAGAGAGAGAGGCAGAGACATAGGCAGAGGGAGAAGCAGACTCCATGCAGGGAGCCCCATGCGGGACTCGATCCCACGTCTCCAGAATCGCCTCCTGGGCCAAAGACAGGTGCTAAACCACTGAGCCACCCAGGGATCACTCTGTGCCATTATTTTTAAAGAAACTAGTATCAATGTTGGAGAATTAAAGTTGAGATTAACTCATAATGGTCCAGGGAAGAGTTATGTAAAGTCTCCCTATGAAACAGTACCCTTAAGATTAAGACATTATTTGACAAAATTGAATGCATTCATGTATTTAAAGAAAGTAATGTAACAAATAAAAAGGTATTAGTAACCTACAGAAAACTAAAGAAAGAATAAGGGTAGCAACATCGGTATATCTGCATGTCCAGGGATGAGAGCATTTTAACTGAGGGGATTCAGGTATTTTGCTCTCTTTTGGCAAAACTATTGCCATTTTGAGATAAACACAGAAAGGTTAGCCTTTTCAAGTTCTCTAACCTCTTCATACTGATTATACGTTTTCAAAAGAACTTCTAATTATGCTTTCTTATGGGGAGAGCATAATCTGATTTCATCAAAACATGTTGAAATAACTCAATTCAAAATTTTTTAAAAAACAGAATTTGATTTCACATATCATTCTCCACTCCTTTGGCCCCTTCTACATTATTCTTCAAAAAACTCATCCACAGTCTCTCTTGATAATTCCTTTCTTCTGTACCTACAGAATTTTACCCCTTTCTGGCTACTGAAACAGCTCTTGTGAAGGTCACCCCTGCAAAGCCAATTCCAACAGTCAATTTTTACTTTTATTGCTTAATATCAGCAACTGTAAAACTTATTATTTTTTTCACAAATATATGAGTAGAAAGAGTAATACAATAAAACCCCATATAGCTCTACATATTCTTTTATTTACATATTTGTTTGTTTTGTAGTAAGATTTCATGTAGCGAGAGATCTACTCCCAATAGATTTTTAAGTGCATGATATGATATCACTCACTACAGGCATAATATTGTACATTAGATTTCTAGAATTTAATATTTTGCATAACTGGAACTTCATACAGTTAAATGGCAGCTCCCCTTTTTCCTTCTCCCCTTTCCTTGAGTTTGACTATTTTGGATGCCTCATATAATTGGAATCATGCAGTATTTGTCCTTCTGTTACTTGTACACTATTGGAGGAAATGTAAAATGGTGCAGCTGCTATGGAGGAAAGTATGGAGTTTCTTCAAAAAATTAAAGATAGAACTACCATATGATCCAGCAATCCCACTTCTGAGTATATAACCAAAGGAAGTGAAAGCAGAATCCTAAAGAGTTATCTGTGCTACCGCATTCATTGCAATATTATTCACAATAGCCAAGACATGGAAAAAACCTAAATGTCCATTAATAGATAAAGCAATAAAGAAAATGTGACTTACACATTCAATGGAATATTATTTAGCCTTTAAAAAGAAGGAAATCCTGCCAAATCTGATAAACATGGATGAATCTAAAAGACAAAATGCTAAGCCCTTACATATTCAAACTATGTCCCTTACCTATCACTCAAATCCAACCATTATCAAGATTTTGTCACATTTTCCTTTTTCCTTTTGCTGAAGTATTTAAAATACATGAAGATGAAATATGCTGAAGCAAATTTCAAATATTACAGTATTTCATCACTATCTACTTCAATATGTGGTTCTAAAACTATGAACATTTTCCTCCAAAAACTCAAAGATACATGATCACGTCTAACAGAAGGAACAGTATAGAAATTAACAGTAAAATAAAATAAAATCCAGTCCATGACCAAATATCCTCAATTAACTCAAAAACATGTTTGCATACTTACTTTATTCTAAGCAGGATCCAGACAAGGTCAACACACTAAATTTGGTACTTAGTTTTTTTGTTGTTGTTTTTTGTTTTTAATGTCTCTTTTAAGCAAATTTGCTTCCTCCTGGGTTTTTCTTGTTGTTGTTGTTGGTTATAGTGATGGGTTGTTGATGTTGTTGTTGTTGTTGTTGTTGTTGTTTTAATGGCACTGAAAATTAGTCAACATTCACATTTTGTAAATTTTCCTGGAGCAAAATAGAGTGGATTTCTCAATATGAGTGGGTCAAGGATAAATGCATGTGTTATTTTTCTAATTATTGTTCAATTTCTCTCCTTAGGGGTTTAACCATTTGTCATTCCCACTGGCTGTATATGAGTGTGCTTGTTTCCTCACAACTTCTTCATCAGGGAATGTGGTCAAAACTTTGGATGCTTACCAACCCGATAGATAAGTGGTTTTTCAATGCAGGTTAAAATCGCATTTCCTTCAGTTGTGTAAAATTAACTTATTTTTACAGGTTTAAAGGTCATTTCACTTTTTCTTTTGTTAAGTATCCTTGATCTCAGCAGCTTTTGAAATGTTCTATCATTACCTCTTTAATAAAATGGTTTTCTTCATTTTACTTTGGAGACATAAGCCTCAACTTACTTCTCTTCTCGCTTACTGCCCTTTCCACTCTCATTTGCAGGCCAGATAATTATTCTCCTCTTCTCAACTCCTGTCAACTAGCTCCAGGGCTCAGTCTATGAACATCTTCTTTCTTCCACCTATACTCATTCACTAGGGAATATCATCCAGTCTCCTGGGTTAAAATACCATTGACACACTGATGACAATTCCCCAGTTTGTATCTTTCATTTTTAACTTTATCTTCCATTATAGAAAAATATAAAATTCACCACTCAATATGCCCCCTTCAGTGTCAAACTACACTCTTGATCAACCCCACACTCTAAAGTAACCCTCCCAATATTCCCTGCTTTATGCCTCCTTTCCTTTAATTGCTCAAGTCAAACCTCTTAAAGCGATCAAGAACTCCTCTCTCTTAGATCCCTCTCCTAATACAGAAACCCATTCAGTTGACTCTGTCATATTTTGACCATCTTACCACCATCTGCACCATTACAGTTCTAGCCAAGACAACATCCTCACTCTCTTGGATTTGGGGATAAGCCCTCCTTACTGTTCTCCCTGCTTTTACCTTGTCTTCCTGACACGCAGCAACCAAAATGATGCCTTTAAAACAAATCAAATAAGATCTCACAGTTTCATTCCTGGATATATATCCAAAAGAACTGAAAGAGTCTCAGAGATACATGCACACCCATGTTCAAAGCAGCGTTATTCACAATAGCCAATAGGTAGAAGCTTATTGTGCAAATGCCCATCAACAAATGAATAGATTTATAAAATATAATATATAGAGAAAGTGGAATATTATTCAGCTTTATAAAGGAAAGGGATTGCAATACATGCTACAACATGGATGACTCTTGAGGACATACTAAGTGAATAAGTCAGTCACAGAGACAAATACTGTATGATTCCACTTATATGAGGTTATCTTGAGTAGTCAAACTCAGAGAAACAGAAAGGAGATGGTGGCTGCCAGGAGCTGCAGTGAGAAGTGGAGAGTTGTTTAATGGGAACAGATTTTCATCTTTGCAAGACAAAAAAGTTCTAAAGATTAGTTGTACCACAATGTGAATATACTTAACACTACCACAACTTAAAATAATTTTTTAAAAATCAAAGTCAAATCTCCTTTAAACCCATCAATAGAGGGATGCCTGAGTGGCAAAGTGCTTGAGCGTCTGCCTTTGGCTCAGGTCAGATTCTGGAGTCCTGGGATGGAGTCCCATCTTAGGCTCCCCTCAGGGAGCCTGCTTTTCTCTCTGCCTATGTCTCTGCCTCTCTGTGTGTGCCTCTCATGAATAAATAAATAAAATCTTTTTAAAAATATAGATAAAAAGTAAATCCATCAATACATTCCCTTCTCTCTCAGATAAGTCCAAAATTCTTCCCAGAACTTTCAAGGCCTTATATGATCTGTACCCTTCCCTCATTCAACACCTACCTCTGACCTCATCCTCTACCATTCACTCTCCCTCATTCTGCCTGTTTTCCTGCTGTGCCTGGGACTTGTCAAAAAGACTTCTCCCTCAGGTCCTTCACACTTGATGTTTCTAGAGATATTTACGTAATTCATTCTCTATTTCAATTCACTGCTCAGAGAAGTATTCACTGGAAATCCTAACTAGTACCTTCCTCTTGTCACTCTTTAACCCTCTATAGATTTATTTTTTTAATCTATTTTATTTAAGATTTTATTTATCTATTCATGAGAGGCACAGAGAAACAGAGAGGCAGAGACACAGGCAGAGGGAGAAGCAGGCTCCATGCAGGGAGCCCAACGTGGGACTCGATCTCAGGACTCCAGGATCATGCCCTGGGCTGAAGGCGGCACTAAACCACGGGCCATCGGGGTTGCCCTTTTTCTTTTTTTTTAATCTTTTTTTTTTTAAGATTTATTTTGCTTCGTAACACTTAGTATTTTATATATGTTTGTGTGTGTGTGTGTATGGCATCATATATAATATATAGCATTTATGTATATTTTATATAGTAAATATTAATATATTATTTATATTTATACATTTATTTTCTTATTTGTTTACATATATATCATTTATTTTTGTATTTTTTTCTCTCCTTCTCTCTCTTTTGGATTGTTCATATTGTTGGGGAGGAAGACTTTTCTCTGTCCTATGGTTCTTCCACCTGGACTTGGAATCAAATTGATATGAAACAGATTAGTATGAGAAAGTCAAATTCAGTAGGCATCTATATAGACAGGAAATTCCAAAGACAATGAGACACCAAGAAGCTTAAATGAACTAAGGAGAAGGGTCTGAGGATACAGATAGGAGAAGATCATTGGAAAGGATATGTTTTCTAACACAAAGTTTGCCCTATTATGCAGATAATTTTCCTAGATAAAGGGAGTCTCTCTTAATAGCTCTCTTCCTCATATAGGCTCTCTTTTCCAAAGTAAATTTAGGCAATAGAGGGGGAGGCAGAGAGCTTTTCCTGCATCTGCTAAGTTTTGATTACTTTTAACTCAATATAATCTTTATGCCAAAGTGGCCCATCTTGGAGCAGCCTACTCTTGGCCCCAACAATATGCTTGACTAGCTTTTTCTCTCTTCAGTTATTAAAATCTATCTCTTTCATTTTCAATCCCTCTTATCAACTTCCATATATATTTGGATTTGCATCTTTACTCTTTTCTTCCCTGTGACAATATTGCACTGTCTTCATTACTAGAGATTTCCATTAAATCTCAATATCTGTTAGGTTAACTATCAAAATGTCCTTCAAAACTATTTTGTCTATCCTTGCTACTTTAATGGTTCACATCTGTATAAAAATCAGTTCAAGTTTGTCAAGTATTGTCAAGTTCCATGAAAATAATCTGTGCAAATTTTAATTGGAATTGCATTGAATTTTTATATTCTTTGTTGGAGAGTTAATACCTTTATGTTTCTAGATCTTCCCATCTTTGCAGGTAATACAATTTTTTTTAAGATTTTATTTTATTTATTCATGACAGACACAGAGAGGCAGAAACATAGGCAGAGGGAGAAGCAGGCTCCATGCAGGGAGCTCAACATGGGACTCAATCCTGGGACTCCAGGATCACGTCCTGGGCAGAAGGCAGGTACTAAAAAGCTGAGCCATCCGGGCGTCCCTCAGGTAATACAATTTATTAAGGTTGTTAATGTCCTTCAATAAAGTATTATGATTTTCTGAGAAAAATCTTTCACATATCCTGTGAGATTTATTTTTAGTACCTTATATTTTTGGTGGTACTCAGATAATATGTTTTTTAAATAGAAGCTACTTTTATTTTCTGATGTAGAGGAATGCAGTAGAATTCATTTTATATCTAGCAACTGCACTAATCTTTCTTATTAATTCTGTAGATTCTCTGGGACTTCTGTGTTATAAATCATATATCTGCAAATGCTGATGTCTATTTCTTTTTCAAAACAGTATGTCTTGTCCTTTCCTTTTCCTTGCTAATCCCTTTAGAATAACATTGAATAGAAATTAGGACAGTGAGAATCCTTGTCTTATTCTTTATTTAAAAGAGAAATGCTTGCTTTTGACATTTTACTATTAAATGCTATTTTTTTTCTCCAAATTTTATCACATTAAAGAGGTTCTAGTTCTATGTTGGTAACTATGTGTGTTTTAATTCATGAATGATTATTTTATGTCTCTATTGGGATGATCATACTTTTACCTCTAATTTATAAGTGCAATAAATTACATTAATATATTTTCTAATGTTAACTAGATCTCCATTTCTAGTATAAACCAATTTAGTTGTATTGTTAAGTTACAAGATTTGGTTTGCTAATATTACTTATCCTTATGAGCACTGAGTAATATATGAGAGTGTTGAATCACTATATTGCCCACCTGAAACTAATACAACACTGTATGTTAACTATACTGGAAATAAAGCAAAAAAATATATATTGCCATGAAGTTATTCAAAATCACTCATTTGCAAATCTCTGCTGCATCTCTTTATCTTGGCTTTACCTCTAATATAGTTTTAGGTATATTCTTTTAATCTTATCAGTCTTGCCAGAGGTTAACAATAATAAATATTTAAAACAAAAAGATTCAACTTTCTTGATTGCGTTATGTAAAAAATCAAAATGCTTTTTAAAATTAATGTCTGCTTTTCTATTTATTTTTTCTTTCTACTGTATTTTTATTTGTTTTAGTGTTTACTTTTTTTTGTATACTTCTAAATTAGATGGTTAGCTCATACATTATTTGATCTTCTTTTCTAATGAGAACATTTATGTTCCACCTTAATGCATGTCTTCAGTTTTGCTTTGGATAGTTTTTTTTTTTTTTTGGATAGTTTTTATTATGACTAATGCTAAGTGTTTTCTAAACGCTAGCACTGATTCTAACTTGGCTATTGATTATTTAGAATTATTTTTTTTCAGATAAATTTTTGGTTTTTTTTTTTACATTTCTAACTCCATTTTATTTCTGTCAATAAGTTCTGTATATTATTGTTTTTTATATAATTAATACTGTACATTACTTGCAGGTCTAAAATATAATGATTCAATAATTCTATACATTTCTCAGTGCTCATCAAGGTAAGTGTACTCTTAATCTCCTTTATCTATTTCATTCAACCCCATATCCATCTGCCCCTGGCAACCATCAGTTTGTTTCTCTGTATTTAGGAGTCTGATTTTTTTAAAAATTTTTTTCTTATTTATTTATGATAGTCACAGAGGCAGAGACACAGGCGGAGGGAGAAGCAGGCTCCATGCACCGGGAGCCTGATGTGGGATTCGATCCCGGGTCTCCAGGATCGCGCCCTGGGCCAAAGGCAGGCGCCAAACCGCTGCGCCACCCAGGGATCCCTAGGAGTCTGATTTTTGCTTGTCTTTTTTGTTGTTGTTTTCATTTGCTTTGTTTCTTAAATTCCACACATGAGTGAAATCATATGATATTTGTCTTTCTCTGTCTAACTTTTTTCAGTTAGCATTATACTCACTAGGTCCATCCATGTTGCTGCAAATGGCAAGATTTAATTCTTTTGTATGGTTCAGTAATATTCCATTGTAGGTGTGTGTGTGTGCGTGTGCGTGTCTGTACATATCACTTCTACTTTACCCATTCATCTGTGAATGAACACTTGAGTCAATCTTGACCATTGTAAGTAATGTTGCAATAAACATGTATATATCTTTTCAAATTTGTTGTTTTTTTTTCTCCTTTAGATAAATATCCCGTAGTGCAATTAGTGGATGATATGGTAGTTCTATTTTTAATTTTTTGAAGAATCTCCATACTGTTTTCTACAGTGGTTATACCATTGCATGTTTTCTTTCTTTTTAAGTTTTCTGCACTTGGGATCCCTGGGTGGCGCAGCGGTTTGGCGCCTGTCTTTGGCCCAGGGCGCGATCCTGGAGACCCAGGATCGAATCCCACATCGGGCTCCCGGTGCATGGAGCCTGCTTCTCCCTCTGCCTGTGTCTCTCTCTCTCTCTCTCTCTCTCTCTCTCTCTCTCTGTGACTATCATAAATAAAATAAAAAAATTAAAAAAAAAAAAAGGAAAAAAAAAGTTTTCTGCACTTAAGCTTACTACCTCTGGTTCAAAATGCCATTTACTATCATAAACATGTTATTCTATGAAGGAATTAATTTATTAATACTGAAAATACTTTCTATCACCACAACTGTGGGCTTCAGTTTCTTCATATGTCAGATGAAGATAAAAATGTCTACCTTGAGAGGATTAGACGTGACATGTGTGAAGGACTATCACAGTTGCCTGACAACAGTAATGTTTAAAAAATAGCTGAAAAATAAATGGACACTTTCTTGGGTGAATATATGTGTGTGTTTCATGTACTTGATTATGGTAAAGTTTTCTTGAGGAGAGGGATAAGTCTGATTATCTTTTGTATCTAATGCTGTGCTTTCTAATGTAATATTTTGCATAAGACACAAAATTAAATACTACTTGTGATTGATTAGTGATTGACTAATTGTGATTAACCATAAATCAATCATTTGGAGAGGTGCCTGGCCAGCTCAGTTGGCATAGCATGTGACTCTTGTTCTCAAAGTTGTGAGTTTGAGTCCCACATTAGGCATAGAGATAACTTAAAAATAAAATCTTAAAAAAAAATCATGTGGAATTTTCTATCATTTTTTATTTCCGATATTTTTAATTTTTATTTTTTTTTAAGATTTTATTTATTTATTCATGAGAGACACAGAGAGAGAGAGAGAAAGATGCAGAGACACAGGCAGAGGGAGAAGCAGGCCCCACGAAGGGAACCCAACATGAGACTCTATCCTGGGTCTCCAGGATCACACCCTGGGCTGAAGTCGGCGCTAAACTGCTGAGCCACCCAGGCTGCCCTTTATTTCCTATTTTGAATGTCAAAATCAAATACAAGAAAAGCACACAATGATGAATTATGGTTAGTCCCTAAAATGATGTTGAATCGACTATACAGCTATACTTTGTGTACAGAGATTTCCTAAGATTTGTTCAAATAATGGTTGTCTGTGGAGAAATGCTAAAGATGAACCTTAATACAAGAGTCCCTAAACAGCTGGATTTGTGTGTGTGTGTGTGTGTGTGTGTGTACATACACAAATACACCATAATTCTTCAGGAAAGTCTATTACATACATTTAGTTTCTTGGAATGGTGCCATAGGAATTATAGAGCATAATTTCCTCCTGCACAATTAGGCTGGTAATAGCAAGTATCCCAGCAAACATACAATGATTCCAGATGGGTCACCAGAAATGAAGAAAGAAGACACTTCAAGAGGATTTGGGGGATGGGTGCCAGGGTGGCTGAGTCGGTTAAGTGTGTGACTCTTGATTTTGGCTCAGGTCATGATTTCAAGGTCTTAAGACCAAGTCCTGCATCTGTCTCTACACTAGGGGCATGGAGCCTACTTAAGATTCTGTCTCTCTCCCTCTGCCCCTTCCCTCACTTGTCCTCTCTCTCTCTCTCTCTCTCTCAAAAAAAAAAAAAAAGAGGATTTGGGCGAGGAAGCATATGGCATGGAGAAGTAGATGCAAATGGAAGATATCTGTTGTTTCCAATTTCCTTCTCCTCTTCTTATCCTCCTTATAGTCTCAATCTGTGCCACCTCTACTCTTATCAAAAGTCCTGATTTACATATTCTCTCTCATCCTACCCTCTCTCTCCTTCACATTATTTATTCAGCTATGTACTTGTAGCTCCTCAATTAAATATTTTGATGAGATATTTCATACAGCCCTTACCTTGATGCCCCTTTAGACAAACTTTCAGTAATTGAGGAAGTTTTACTTTCTAAATTTATCTTAAATCTTTCCACAGTTCTAGTCTTCCAAACTATCATAATCTCTTTCTTGAACAACTACAGTAGCCCCTACAGCTGTTTCTGTACTTGTTCTGCTTCTTCTCCTAGCTGTAGACAAACTGATGTTTTTATAAAGTTCATCTAATTCCCTCATCCCACCTTCATCAAGCTTAAGGTATTACTAAGGATTTACATTATTTCAGAGATAAAGACCTAAATCTCTAAATGCTCCAAAGGTCAAAATCTATTCCCTACTTACTTTTTCTGGTTCATTAGCCTCCCTTCCTTTCCTGGAAAGGCCCATGCTCCCACCTGCCTCAGGATAAGAGGCCATCCCCCACCCCCTCCTTCCTCTTTAGTCCTCTCACTCAGCTGCTGCTCTCCCTTCAGAGTGGCACTTGGTATTTTTTGATATAAAAAAAACTATCAATACTCATAATAATATGCTTAAGAAATTTCTTTGGTAAACATTAAAGGAAAATCCTCCTCATTTTCTTTGGTTAAATAGATTTAACTGAATAAACAAAAGTGATCACTTAGGAAGTAGAACAATTATTAGGAAATACACAATACTAACACTGAATGGGAGAAGCCTGGTGGCTTAGTTGGTTGAGTGTCTGTCTTTGGTTCAGGTTGTGATCCTGGGATGGAGCCCTGTGTCAGGCTCCCTGCTTGGCTGGGAGTCTGCTTCTCCCTCTCTCTCTCTCCCCTTCCCATTGCTTATGCTCTTTCTCTCTCAAATGAATAAATAAAAAAATCTTTTAAAAATATTAACACTGAATGATAAATTTCTGGTAGCATCAAATAATTTTACGCAATTTTTCCAAAAATATCTTAAATGTTAAATTTGTATATTTGTCAAGGAAGATAATTAATATTGAATAATCAATATCAATAGAAAACATCTATAATCAAATCAAATCTAATCAATATCAATAGAAAACATTCTCAGGTAGAAGCCACTACCTGAGTTGAGAATACTTTAATTGGCAATATTAGTTTAAGCAGACATACAATTATAATAGCGGAAAATGCAATAACCAAGCATATCTGGATTTGTTTTTCATCTGTAGCTGGTTGGTTTCACTAATGAATGGAAGGTTGGATTTTACTTCTGACTCTTAAGTTAAGCGTTGGATATGAAGAAGTCAAATCAATAGAGAAGTCAAGAGGCAAAGCTGGATAAAGACTGATAAATATTTCTGGATCTGGCAAATAGTAGGCTATAGTGCTTTTGGAGAAAGCATAAATACTGCAGAGTGAGTCAGAGTCCATGTTGCTAAGGCTTGAGGAAAAAACAGTTGGTGACAAAGACAAGACAGGAATGTCAACTGTTATTGAAAAGAGCATGGTTCTAGGGCTAGAAGAACCCTGGCCTAGATTACAATGTAGATTACAGGGAGTCTTTTTTTTTCTTCTTTTTCCTTTTCTTTTTCTTTTTCTTCAACTTTTTTTAGATTGGAAATATTAGTTTGAAAATATTTACATGCTAAAAGAATAGTGCTAGGGTATAGAAGTGATGAAAGTGAAGATGAGATGGGACAATCTTTACAAATTGAGATTGTCAGAGGAGACTGGAGAGGATGGGATTTAGAGTAAAGGAATGCGACAGGTATTATCAGGCAAATCTTAAGAAACACCAAGTTTATAGTCAGATTCTAGAAATTAAATAGATTAGTATTTATTTATTAAGTACCATGTAGTTGGCACTTTTAAGGAACCAGGATAGAAGAAAAAGAAAGAGATGTGACAGAGAATAATAAACACAGTTCTTTCCTTCAAAGCACTGGTAATTTTGATGGGAGGGACAAATGGATAAATCCTTAATATGTGCCAGGCACCATGCTGGACACATCAAGTGCATCATGTCACGTAATCCTATAACCTCCTGAAAGGGAGCATTGTTATTTTCATTTTACAAACAAAGATAATGAAGCTGAAAAAGATTAAATAACTTGCCCAACTCACAAAGCTAGTAATTGACTGAGTTGGGATTCAAGCCCAGATCTGTTTGAATCTAAAACTTACCCTGTATCCATTAAGGTACACATTTGAAAAAAAGCTTCAAATCCTAAATGATCCTTATGGCCTCATGATGATCAAATTGAAAACTAAGCAGTCAGATTTCAGTTTATAGTTTCCTTTCTGCCAAAATGAGATGGGTTGGTTTGAATAATCATATTTGTTATCCTGATTGTTTAGACAAAATAAAGTTTTGGGTATCAAAAGGCCATAAACAAAGTCACTTATATCATGCATAAATCAAAATTGTAACAAAAAGATAAATTATTTTTAGGACGTGATTGTAATATTTAAAACTTGTACACATGCCCAGTATTTATGTACGAGGAATATTTTGCAAATTAAGGAAAAGTAGAGTTGGGGCAATATCCAGCTTCCGCTAAAAGAAGTGAAGTTTTCAATACAAATTTAGATGTTTGGCAACTTGTGTAATTTTCTGAGAGGAAAAATATAAGCCATTCTTTTGATATCTAATGTGTCATCGTGTCCTTCATTATGATGCTAATAGCAATGCTGCTGCTGGTGCTTGACACGAAGCATCTGGTACATTTGGACTGAAGCTTCTGAATTTGTCCTAACAATAGATGAATTAGATCTCAGGCACTGCTCTGTAAGCTCACTTCTTGAAAGAACTAAGAAATGGTAATTTGCATGACTTTTGTGTTTATTGATACTTAATTTTAGAATTTCTCAAACTAGAGTCAGCTTTCTAAATCTCCCTACACATTTTAGGTAGTCAGGGGTGGGGACTTAGAAAATTTGGATAACAAACTGGTCATCATGGAAAGAGGGAATCATTACTAGAGTGACTACACAATTTATCAACTCAATTGGAACACATTAAAGAGTGAAAATGCTTAAACGTATGGACACCAGCACTGCAGGTATTAACAAGGATTTGCCAAAGGAAACCAATGCATAATTCCAGACTAGCTCAAAGTAACATGAATCAGGAAAGGAACCTATCCACACACTTGTCAATCCAGGTTTGCCTTCCACCATATTGGGTTGCCTGAGTTGAACTTAGTATCAGAACACATAGAGATGAAAAGAAAAAAATATTTTAGGATATATCAGGGAAAATCAAAAGTTTTAAAAATCTGAAACATTTATCAGACTGTAGGTTTCTTAAATTTCTTTTTTTTTTTTATTTTTTATTTTATGATAGGCACACAGTGAGAGAGAGAGAGAGGCAGAGACATAGGCAGAGGGAGAAGCAGGCTCCATGCACCGGGAGCCTGATGTGGGATTCGATCCCGAGTCTCCAGGATCGCGCCCTGGGCCAAAGGCAGGCACCAAACCGCTGCGCCACCCAGGGATCCCAGACTGTAGGTTTCTTGATGATTATAATATATCTGATATTGTGCTATTTTTGAAACTGCAATTCCTTTTAAAATAGCAAAAATTAGAGAAAATTTTGTTATATGCTTATTAAGCACTTAATTAACAAATGCTTGCTGAGCAACTATTATGGACTTGACATGGTCAAATATTCTGGTAGGAGATTAAATTAGATATAATTCCTCCCTTCAAAGATGAGGGCAAAAGTATGTGACTATTTCTTCAATCAAAAATGAATTCAAAGCATTTTAGATTAAGGATAAGCAATTTTATGGGTCCTCAATAAAGCTGATTAATTCACAAAGTGATAAAATTTTCAGGTTGCATGTTAATATGAAAGACTGAAAAGAATTAACATTGAAAATAATTTGTTAAACTCCCTTAACTGCCTAATGATATAACTCTCCATAAATATTCCTTGGCTTATCACTAATTTACTCAGGGAAAACCTTAAGTTTACAATAATAAAAACAAAGCCATAAATGCACAGAATGCTCAGAATGTGGTTTCAGTAACTGGCACAAATGCAATTAGTTTTAATTCAATAAGAATATATTTAACACATTTTATCAAATGTAAATATCATTTGATAATGCAACAGAAAATGCAAGTCATTGAATAATATGCAGAGTAGAGCTAATAGCAATGAAACTGTCTAAGACCAATAACAATATTTCATTTGAGGCATCCAATACCTAAGGCATAAGCAAGGAAATAAAAGTAAGCCAAGTTAAAAGCACAGTATTTTTTTTTTTATTCTACACCATATATTTGTTTAGGACAGATCATTTTTATGGGCTACAATTTTCTTTAGACATAAATACTTCTGAGAGTGAGATGGGGATATCACAAATTAGTAACTACATTTCACATACAGTACAGAACAACACTCAACCACTTTTTGAATCAATAGGAGCACTGCACAAATAAAGATACTCTCCCATTACTCAAAACTGATTCATATTTCATTTAATGAAAGCAAAAAGAAACTTTTCTGTAGTTTCTCAAATTTTTGGTTTAATTTAATAATTTAACTTAATGTAGTTAATAGACATGGAAGAGAAAGTCCATAGGATTTTCAAATGATGTGGCTACTACTTAATTTAAAATTAGAATTTATCTGTTACCTATAAATGTATAGGGTCTTCCTTGAAAGGTTTCTCAGACTGAACCATTCCTTGTGATTTTTTTTAAATCTGATAATTTTTTAACTGAACCATTCCTTGTGATTTTTTTTAAATCTGATAGTTTTTTTAACTATCAGTTTATCACATTTACATATTCTGGGACACTTCAGTTTCATAGAAAGTGTGTGGCACTGGACCATAAGTATGATAACAAATTGGCTAAGATCAATGATAATACCTAGTTTGCTGTTTAAATATCTAGGTATCACCTAAAATAAGTGGTAAGCAACTGAGATAATCAATGATATAAGATAACTTTATATTCCTCCCAAGTGGTGTCCACTCTCTCATTATCTCAAATTTTGCAGATCATTCTGAAGTACAATTCAGGTCTCCCTCAACATGTATTTCTCCCTCCCACAGTATTTCTTTTATTCACACTCTAATAATTCTGGATGTGTATGTTTTTGGCTTGGACAATTTATATTGACATATGTTTATTGAATGCCTCCTGAATACTAGACTCTTCTTGCGTTTTAAGCAGAAGAGACACAAACCCCTGCCCTCAGAGTGTTTATAGTCTAGTGGGGGAGACAAATAATAAATAGCATAAATAAATAGATCCTATCATTAAATGGTAATAAGTGTTAATGGAGGAAAACAAAGCTTACAAGAGAACTAGAAAGTGCTGAGAGGGGAATTGCTATTCCTAATAGGATGGTTATAGAAAGTCCAAAAAAAAGAAAGTGACATATAAATAAAGACCTCAAGAAAGTAAGGAGCAAGCTTTGGAGTAGGTCAAAAGGCTTCCCAAAGAGGCAACATCAGTACATTAGTTCCATAGGCTTTGGGGGGCAAGGGTGGGTTAGGGTGTGGTAGATTTTGTACCTCTCCTGTTCCAAGAAGAGCAAAAAGGTCTTGAGCCCATGTGACCTGACCAGAGACAGCAAAGAAGACTGTAAAAAGAAATGAGGTCAAAGAGCCCATGGAATGCAGACCATGTAAGTACATATAGATCAAGGTAAGGATGTGCATAATTTGATCTGACTTAATTCAGCAAGATCATTCCAGTAGCTGTACTGAAATACTGCAAAGGGGAAAATGAAAAGAGAGACAGAAAGGCTTTGGCTTATAGAATCTCAGAATCTAATTGGGCTTATGATTTAGTGAGCACTTATGAATTAATTTTCTCACTTAACACTCACAGTTAGTATTTAATAATTGCTTTTATAGACATTACCTGACTAATACAACTAAAATTTGAAGCACATAATAATATTAAAGGGGAGCAGAATTTGCTACTCCGTGATATGTCTTTTTGGCATAAGGACTATCTTCAGCTGGTTATTTTTAAGAGACAGCAGACAGACATAGGAGAAGTTCTGAAAACCAGCAGAAGTTACTCTTTTGTAAGAGAAGTTTACATTTGCAAGGAAAATCTCCACTTGTAAGGGTGTCTTCCTCTTTGTATCAAGATCATTAAAGCTCTAGGAGTTCCGGTGGTTCAGTCGGTTAAGTAGCCAACTCTCGGTTTCAGCTCAGGTGATGATCTCAGCATCCTGAGATTGAGCCCCGCGACAGGCTCTGCACTCAGTGTGGAATTTGCTTGAGATTCTCTCTTCCTACCTCTCCCTTCCCCTCTGTTCCCTACCCCCATCCACCCCATCCCCTGTTCACACTCATGTGCACTCTTTATCTCTCAAATAAATAAATAAATAATAAAATATTTGACAGAGAGAGAGAGAGAGAGATTGTTGAAACTCTAGAAACTCTCATCGGTGGAGAAGGCAGGGGCCCAAATCTGCATAACAACCTTACCCTTGTTTGCTGTGAGTTGTCTGATAACCTCCCATACCTGAATGCCTACCCCCAAAACCTTTTGTCTTTAGCTAGAGATGATATTTAAGGTGATGGCTTTAGGTTATTTCAGGGAGCTAGTTTTCCTGCATATCTCCCATGTGTCTGTATACAGGAAGTATATGTGTTATTACACTTTTGATATTTTGTGTATGTTATTACAAGGGGTCTCAGACAAGAACCCAGAAAGGTAGAGTGAAAATTATTTTTCCTGCCCTATAATATCAACCCATTTTCCAGATGCAGAAGCTGAGATGTAAAGAGGTTGAATAAATTGCCCTAAATCACACAGTAAGAGGGAGAACTGGAATATGAAACCAAACCACCCAAATTCTGTTATGCATGCTCAACAGTATTTCCACACCACTTACTGCTGGGGATTGTGGCAAAAACTGAGTAGCACAAAAAGAAACTTTCAAGAGTATAATTTTTATGATTAATTACTCAAATATGAACATTTTTACCACATCAGATTTTCTTGCTCACATCATTCATAAGTTCAACGTTTTGCTTTTACAGGCTTTGAGTTTGCTAAGAGGAAACTAAGTTTTTTTTATCAGTCTTACAATATTATCTATACAAATATCTCAGATTGTGAGATATTCCAGAGCAATTAGTTGAGACAAGAAAGAGAGAAAGAAAGAAAGAAAGAAAGAAGAAAGAAAAGGAAAGAAAAAAGAAAAGAAAGAAAAGAAAAGAAAAAAGAAAGAAAAAAGAAAAGAAAAGAAAAAAAGAAAAGAAAAGAAAAGAAAAGAAAAGAAAAGAAAAGAAAAGAAAAGAAAAGAAAAAAAGAAAGAGAAAGAAAACCATTAATGAAAACCTTGAGTCATTCAAGTCTATTTTGCCTTGAGGAAACAATAACAGATTATCTGGACAAATTGCTTAGGGAAAGATGACAAGGCAGATTCAAAAGGTTCTGAGTCTTCTATGTAGTTCATGGCAATTTTGTTTGAAGATTAAGCTCTAATAATAGGTTTCAATCTCTTTGGGCCTGAACTTCTAATACTTATTAATTCTCAAATCTTTAAAACATGGACTTCTCGCCAAGAGAAGTGCACTAGCATTTAGTAGGTACTCAATGTATAGCTAATGACTGAATCAATGAATAAATGAACAAATGAATTATTAGGATCAGAAAATCCCAAGCCACACTCAGTCTCTCCATATGTAGAAGAGGTTTTACATTAGGTCCTGTTAACTTTAAAAAAAACTTTGCAATATAAAAAAACTCAGAATTTCCCAACCTTAAAATTCTGCACTTATGTAATAATACTAATATTAATAAATAGAGCAGGATGGATGAAAACTTTTTGAAGTTAATAAACAAAAAAGACAAAGGTTACTCTGGAAGCCTGAATAAGGCATCTTTAGAATGGCAACAACAGATGAACCACAAAACAGCAGTAGTGGGTTGTATTCACTGAATATTTATTATGTGCCGAGCATTGCACTAAATGGATTATCTAATTTACCTCACTCTGTAAGGTGGATATAACATAGTAGTAATAAAATTTGGGACATGGAATCAAAATTCCAGTGTTGCTGCTAGTTTTATATGTGAGCTTGGGAAAGTGGCTAAAACTCTGTTTCCTTTCTGTAAAAAAAGAATAATAATAGTACTATACACTATGTAGATTTGTTTTAAAGATTGAATGTGTTACTACATTCAAATTGCTTAGAATTATGCATGGGACACTTGGATTGGTTGGGGTCCTGGGATCAAGTCCCTCATCAGGCTCCCCACAGGGAGACTGCTTCTCCCTCTGTCTGTGTCTCTGCCTCTCTCTGTGTCGCTCATGAATAAATAAATAAAATCTTAAAATAAAAATAAATAAATAAATAAATAATAAATAAGTGTGGCTGGCACTAAGCAACTCTTCTATTCATATTAGTCATTTAAAATTCTATTTCTTGAGTGAAAATATCAGTGAGGGTGACAAAACATGAGAGACACCTAACTCTGGGAAATGAACAAGGGGTAGTGGAAGGGGAGGTGGGCAGTGGGGTTTGGGGTGACTGGGTGATGGGCACTGAGGGGAGCACTTGGCGGGATGAGCACTGGGTGTTATGCTAAATGTTGGCAAATTGTACTCCAATAAAATTTTTTTTAAAAACAAAAATTAAAATAAAATAAAATTCTATTTCTAAGATTGAGTAAATCAAGATTTAGGAAGCCTATATTTTTCCTAAGCTTCTGATTGTACCACCAATCCCAACTATAAAATAATTCCATTTATCAAAATGGAGAGTAGGTATAAGGAAAATGCTTACTGCGGTGATTAGAATAGCGCAAATCAGAGACCCTCAGATATTAAGGTCCTCTAGCACCTGCTGGTTCATTATCCATAGGGATGAGAAATATATATTATTATACTATATATAAATGTTATATATGTAACACGTGTATGAATGTGTGTGCATATATGTGGTTCATACAAAGTTGGCTCAAAGTATCAAATTGCCCAGAAATTGACAGCTTATAAAAAGCAAAGCTACCAAGCATCCTAATTTAATAACACCAGTATGGTATTAAGTAGGAAATAAACAAAGAAATGAGGACATTCCAAGAAAGAAATGATGCCATTCATTATGCTCTGAACTTATTGCCATCAGCAAGGTAATTCTGAAAGAAAACAGCATACGACCAGTGTAAGGACAAATACAAATTAAAAATAAGAAGTTTCATTCTCCCTGTTGACAATAAAGGACCAGATTTGCTTCCCTTTTTTTTTTTTTAAGAGCACTTATTTTAGAAAATTTTAAAGTATCTTTTCCTGTCTTCAAATGTATGCAAATTCTTTTTGAAAATAGATAGGCCTTTTTCAGCCTTACAATCCCCCCCCCTCCAAAAAAAAGCCATGCACAAGGACCAGAGAGCCTTCTCTTTGAATTGTAAACATCAAAGGATAGCACCCCTATCTCTCAGTTTCTACGGGAGGGTAGAAGGCTAACTTTATTGGGTACCTTGCTCCAAGTTGTAAAACTAACTCCTGTCATGAAGATCTGAGAAGTTTGTTTTTCTTCTGGATAAAGTCAGTTAGCTAGCATAGTCACGCCAATTACCAGGTTTTCTGGGATGAACTTTGCATAGTAGGAGTGCTAGCAAGGCCTCCTACCTGAGGACTAGTTACTGTTTATCTTGAGAACATGTATGGAATATTTTTGATCTGGCTATATGAAAGGGTGAGATTACTTTCCATTTTTGCAACCTCTTAACTGATTTCCTATGATGAATATCAATTTCTGATTTAATGCTTATTTAATAGTAAAACTGATTGTGTGTGTGTGTGTGACAAACAGTATTTTATTCTTCTAAAGACATCACTTTTCATCAGTAATTGTTGTTTATTTATTTCTTTTTGATGCTATTTTCATTTCCATTCTTTTAGAAGAGCGAAGTGCCAGGTAAAAAGAAAAGCAATGAAAAAAACTGTTTTTCTTTCTCTGCTACTTTGAGGGGGAATTTGGGGGGTTGGGAGAAGACTTTGTTTTTAGTTTTATTTCCCCAACACCAGTTATCTAAGAAAATACATATCTGTTCTCAGGATGGTATTCAATCAAGTGGTATAAATAATTCTTCCACAACCAATTCTGGTATAACAGGAAGACTGTCTAGTTATTAGCCAGGAATTATTTTCAATTTCACGATTATATATTTGTCCTTTCTTAAACATGAATAAATATACAAAAAGAGATAAGAAATGTATCAAAACAATTTCAAGTGATTAAAAAGCTAAGTAGTAGAACATTTTCATCATTTCAATTAGACGTCTACCTAAGCATCCTAGGTAATTAATATTCTAAAGGTTGAATGGTATAAATAAATCAAATAACCATTATGATGCCAGTTGCAGAATGCTTTATCCATCAATTCATTCATTCACTGAATTTTTATTTGAGAGACTACTGGCTAATAATCATTATTCTGGTTCCTGTGCAGAATATATTGTAATAAAATAGAATTTTCTAAAGCACCTGAGAATATTAGTGGCTCAGTGGCAAACTGCCACTCAATTTTACTAGTGTGGCTAGGAGTAGCGCTGGCCTAAAGAGATACAGACTGAACTGAGCATGTGTCTTATTTGACCAAATTCTAAGCATAAACCTCTTGCACAGATCTGATTCCTTCTACTCCCTCTTCCCTACTTATTCTAGGAAAAATACAACCTTTGATAATAGCAAATCCATTCTTGATGATAATGATGATGATGATGATGATGATGATGATGATGATGATGATGAATTAGATCATTACTGGTAGAAACAATGCTCATTGCTGGGAGCCCCTTGTGCTTTCCCACTGATCAGTCTACACTATGGATCAGCTAGGGTTTTCACCTTGATCCCTTACTACCCACAGACATCTTTGACAAATAAAATGATTCATTAACAAATGAAAGTCAGATCCCATGCCCGCCTCCTACAAGCTGGCTTCTCTGGAATAAATCCAACTCAATTAAAACAAAAAATCCCTTTTGTATTTATTTACTGATGTTAGATTGCATGATTTTTAAATTTTATCAGTGTTAAGCATTACTAAAAAAAGTAATACAATGCTTAATTCAAATGTTTTTGTAAATAAACAATAGTATGTATCCATATGGTTTTCTTGTGTTAGGTTTTCTCCTCAGCATAGACTTTTATGTCATCTTTGAGCGGCGATATATCAGAGGATTTTAATTATTTCTGCTCTAAAAATATTTATTCCATATTTCTAAGCTATATATTTTATGAGTAACATTTAAAAATTTTTAAGTGTCATAATAATATACTAATTTATTTTCTACTGAATCTTTACTGTTCAACCAGAATATTAGCTTTAAAATGTGTATTTAATTTTTTTAAAGATTTAATTTATTTATTCATGTGAGACATACACACAGAGAGAGAGAGAGAGAGAGAGAGAGAGAGAGAGACATAGGCAGATGCTCAACCACTGAGCCACCCAGGCGCCCCTTAATTTTTTGATATGGTATCTGGCACATAGTTTACTCAATAAAGTTTCATTTCATCTTAGGTCAGAGTGTTAATGCAAAAGTATTCAGACATATTCATTCTTTCATTCGATGTGTGTTTATTGAATTACATATGGGCAAGAGACTGACAGGTACTACCTGTGTTGAAATTAAGGTGATAAAAACAAAGATCTAGGAGCACCTGGATGGCTCAATCAGTTAAGTGTCCACCTTTGGCTCAGGTCATGATCTCAGGGTCCTGGGATTAAGCCCCACATCAGGCTCCCTGCCCAGCAGGGAGTCAGTTTCCCCCTTTCTCTGCTCATGCTCCTTCTCTCTGTCTCTCTCAAGTAAATTTTTAAAAATCGTAAAAAAAAAGAAAGGTCAATAGATGCCTATTAGTGAGGTTTGCCTGAGGAATCAGAAACTTGAGAGAACTAGTCTATATCTAGACTCCAATCCTCAATATTTGCACAAAGAAACTCAGTTATGTCATTTAAGGCAATTGTCTGACTTTAGAGAACATGTTCACCCAATCAACCCACAGCAAGCAATGTTGATTTATAAGACAACTGCTAAGATTATCTAAACTAATGATCGCAGTGAGTTTATTCTTTTTTTTAAGATTTATTTTTATTTATTTATGATAGACATAGACAGAGAGAGAGAGAGAGAGAGAGAGAGAGAGAGGCAGAGACACAGGCAGAGGGAGAAGCAGGCACCATGCAGGGAGCCCGATGTGGGACTCGATCCCAGGACTCCAGGATGGCGCCCTGGGCCAAAAGCAGGTGCTAAACCGCTGAGCCACCCAGGGATCCCCAAGTTTATTCTTTATTAGTAAAGAGTGAGTAATCAAATGAAAGCGAGATTGTTTTGATACCACGGTAAAACAAGACAAATAGCACAACTCTTTAGTGTTACTATCACCAAAATTGGACAGTCTGAAATATTCCCTCACCAGATGAAGAACCACATATGTTGTGTAGTGAAGAGAATGACTTTTGGAGTCAGATACAACTTGGCTCAAACCTCAGCCCTATTACTAGGTAATCTCTGGATTATCACTTTTTCTGTCTGCATTTTCTCATTTGTGAAATTGGTATTGCTTCTAAAAGAAATATTGGTCTGACACACAGAAAAACAATTTAAATCATGACTCAAGTTTCTCAATGGGGTATCAAAAGAAAAACGCTTTCATAATATACAAAAGAATTCTTAATATCTATTTCCTCTATCTCTCAATATTTTAGAAAGCAGTGTTCCCTGAGTCATATGAAGGGCCCTGAGGAAATATTTTTGTGGGCCTCTTGCCAATATCAACAATTTAATTAAAATATGCAATCCAAAACTCATGAGTCTATATGAGGTATGACTATGTATCAATATATATTTAAATTAGGGAGTAGAAAAAAGGGATTGCATAGTTCATTGTTCAATCAATACCTTTGAGTGTAGGGGAAGAAAAATTTTTAACTCTACCCTTGTAGATTCCATTGGTTGGTCTGTTAGTTAAATTGACATAAGACAGAGTAACAGGAGAATAACAAATTTAATTTTCTATGTACAGGAGCCCCACAAAGACATGAGAGGATCAAAGGCAGTCTAGCAATTGAGGCTTATTTGCCATCCTGAGCTAAGGAGAAGGGGGTAGAGGTCTGGGGCTACAAAAAGAAGAAAGATAATTTACAGGAAGATGAGAAGAGTAAATGTTCTATGAACAAGCCTTTGTCATGCCATGCAGAGACAACGGGACACAGAGAGGATTTTGAACAAACAGGCCTTGCCAACCTCTTGCCAATATACCATACCTAACCCATACTCTTTGTAGTTACCTCTGGTGATAGCTCTCTTCTTTGACAAAGCCCTCTTAATTCTTAGAGGCAGTTAAAAGGCAGGTATAAAGCTCTTTCTGAGTCTTCTGGGCCTTCATTGTCTGGAGCTCAAAATAATCTGCATGCCAAGTGGCACACTTTGAGAAGTCTCCTTTTTTTAATGCTCCATAAGGCTCCTTCTTGGTGATCAGGCTCCTGGTTACGCCTAGAAACCATTTCTTCCTGTTCTTTATTGTTAAATGTATCACTACGTGCTATTTTCATCTCTCCTACTATGAGAAAAAGATAGCAACATTATTATTACTCATAATGCCATGGCTTTTTGGACCCTATTTATACTGAAACAAGAGGGGCCGTCTTCTCTTACAGTTCCCTGATACCATTCACTTAATGTTGCTAACATTTTTAATCAGGATTCAGGATTACCCCTCATGGTGTCTGGATGTATGGGCTACCAAAGACTCCTCATGGGCTATTCCTATGCTTTGGGTCTCTCGCATGCAAATTCTAACCAGAATGCAGAAAGAAATGGGAAAAAGAATTTATTTTCTAATCATGTTAAACTTACTATTATAATTATTGGACTAAATAGAAAACATCTTTCAGCCATGTTTTCTTCGAAATCTTTATACAGTAATAACTGCATACCTAGAATTGGATTTCTTTCAGTGTTTACCATGATTTCCCTAGGGATTTATGTAATAGCCATGACCATGGGCATCTTCACAGCACTCAACAGAAACAAAAAGAAGACTTTTTCGCTGTTTTTAGAACCACAGTGGAAAACATGTCTATTTCATTAGCAACATATCTATTGCAATATGTCACACTGAGACAAATGCAACGATGTGAAATATGTAAGAGGTAAGCTGAAATCCAGATTATAAAACAGAGCATTTATTTTAAATACAATGAGTAATAAATCTATGAGGACTTAAATAATAATAATAGAAAATACCAGACAAGTGTCCGGTGAATGTACAACATTTTATATAGGGATCCTAAGCTATGGGAACCTGGAACTATCTAATTCAAAATAATATAAACATAATAATACAATCCTCTTCAATTAGATATTAAAGCCACACAGGGTAGAATGATTTTCTAAAAAAGCAGAAAATTACTGCACTGATCAGTGAAGCCTTTGTTTACCAATCATGATTTACTTACCAGGATTGTTTTCTTTGGGCCCATAGAAACTGTGAGTTTTCCCCTAGATTACTTGGTCTGACCAAATCTTCTGGAGGAAAAGAGAAGCCTGATATTTATTTAGTGAATGATAACTACATGCTTTGATAAGGAGACACGATCATTTTGTTTATTTCTCAAAAAATATAATAGGATATTGTTCTTTTCATTGCATTCAATTCTTTAAACTGAATGTAACAAATCAGGTTTCATCTTACAAAGTTCAGTATTTACACTGTGGCCATATAATCAGGTTCTCACCCATTAAGATATGAGCACAAAATATATGCGAAATTTCTGCCATACTTTCTTAAAAGCAAATAGCTTGCCCTGGACATCTTCCTGCCTTTCCTTTCCTCTGAGCTGGAACACATACACTGCAGACCCAGAAGACCAGGACAGTAGTGATGAATGGACAAACCAAACTGAGAAAGAGAACCTGGATCTCACAATGGTCTTGCTAAGTAGACATCCCCACCAACCTAGAAAATGCCTGACACTTGAAATGAAAGGGAAATAAACTCTCATCTTGTTTAAACCACTGTGTTTTTCCCCCAGTCTTTTTGTTACAGCCATTCACACTTTACCTTTCCAAGTAATACAAGTGATTTTGTTCCTGGATGAACAGGACCCAGGAACAATGATCCAGCATTGGCTTCAAACTTGTAGAGTTCTGCTAGGATGTGGTAATGTACTTTATGCTTAGGGTTCATTCTTCATTGACTGAATTATCTGTATTTTCAATGCTCTGTCCATAACATGTTGCTGAATTTATTTTTGTTGATTTATACTTCAAATAGGTGAAATCTAAGCGAGGCTTACACAAGTTGTTCAAATGGTCTACATCATTTCCCACAAATCTTACCAAAAAAAATTCAGTATATCTCTGTGTAATTCAAAAAATGTTAAGGCTTGAATCCCTTTGCTTTTGGTTTTTAACATTCATCTTGAATTCATTCAAGAACTCTGCTTAGCAAGCAGGAATTATATATATTTTCCCCTTTTTGCATATCTATATGAAGTTAAGAGAAATCTCTTTTGGAAGGCTCCAGCCTTAAATTTTCAAATAAGCAACTTTACGCATACTACATGTGCACAAGAAAGGAAGATAAATATATATATATATGTACAGTTTTTCATGATATATATCTCATGTATGTGATCCACATAGGCACCCACAGAAACCTACCTAGACTCCCCTCTTGCTCTCTGACCTGCAGTTTAAAAATTTCAACTGAATGAAATTATCACTCTCATCTAATGAGTAATGGCTTCAGATCGCTGCCTTCAGAATTATCTCTTTTACTCATAACACTATTTGTAGAACTCTCCTACTAAATTGCCTGGCAGAGGAACTACTTACACAATCACAAAATAGAAAGTGTGGAGGAATGAGATCAAAGACAGATAATTTTGCTGTTGACAGGGAGAGTGAGTAGAGTGCAGGGCCAGTTGAGGAAAAACAGATCTGAGTGTTAAGATTCAATGAGAGGCTTTGGTTACTTAAATGGCAGGCATAAAAAGCAACTGATACACAGAAGCACTAACAGGGGAAATAAAAGAGGTAAAGGGATGCTCAAGTCACATTGTGCCTGCTTCTCAGGGTTTCTACATCACAGATATCAAGACCTTTGCTCTAGACAAGCATCTTACAAGATATATAGCTGGCCTCAGCTTCCTGTATTTATTCTCCTGGAATAATCACTTCTTAAAAGGGAAAGGTGATCTTAAGGGAGAGATTATAGCTAAAAAGATTTTGTCCAGAAAATCCAGGAAGAATCACTTTTTATAAGGTTAGGAGTTAATCTCTGCCACATACCACGTCTCATGGGTGGGACAGTTCTAAAGCTGTAAGCATTCTCAATCGCTTTGATTTATCTCAACTCCTTGGAAGTTAGAAGAAAGTGTTCTGTTTGAGACGGCCTCAGATTTGTTATTACAGATGAGATCTTATTTTCCAGTTTTCCTGAATTAATCTATAGTCAAGATGTGAAAAGAATAAATAAAGATGTGCTGGGAGAGGGATATGTAGGTATGATGTTAAGAGAAATGTTTCAGAAGCCTTCCGTCTTTAATCTTCAAATAAGCAATACACACAACCACATTTGCGAGGGAGACTTCCATTTATTAAATGTTGATAATAAGAAAGAGAAAGAGAGCAAGAACGAGAGGGGAAGAGAAGTTCACATTTTTGAGAGCCTGCTTATTATATAGTCTTCACATTCCTTGTTAAGGATTTTTTCTTGTTTTTGATGACCTTGACAGTTTTGGGGAGTACTGGTAAGATATATTACAGGATGTACTCCTTTTCTCAAGGTTAGACTGTGGTTTGATTTTTTTTTTAATTTTTTTTTTAATTTATTTATGATAGTCACAGAGAGAGAGAGAGAGGCAGAGACACAGGCGGAGGGAGAAGCAGGCTCCATGCACCAGGAGCCTGATGTGGGATTCGATCCCGGGTCTCCAGGATCGCGCCCTGGGCCAAAGGCAGGCGCCAAACCGCTGCGCCACCCAGGGATCCCAAGACTGTGGTTTGAATTCATAGGGAGGAAGATCATAGGCAAGACATTATTCTCATCACATCAAGACAAGGATACATGCCATCAACATGACATATCACTGTTGATGTTAACCTTGATCACTGGGCTGAGGTAGTATAACAAAGCTTCTCTCTTGCCCCTTTCTGCATTATACTTTTGAGAAAGAGATACTACATGCAGCCTGCACTTAAGGAATGGGGGACTTATGCTCCCCTTCCTTGAGGACAGTTATCTGCATTATTTAGAATTATTCTGCATGGGAGATATGTCCATTTGCCTGCATTTCTTTACATGCTCAATCATTTAATTATATCAATATGGGCTGGTGGATATTTCTTTTATATTATGAGTTATAAGCCAATACTATTTTATTTTCTTGATCAAATTTTTCTATCTTTGAAAAAAATAAAAATTAAAAAATTAAAAAAAAATTTTTTTCTATCTTTGGCCACTGGGAAATTTTTCAGTTGATTTCCATGTTCCTTTGACTTAATTTTATCAATGTGTTGTGGGATTTTATTTTGTTTTATTTTTTCGATGCATACGTCTGTGTGTGTTTTAGCATTTCCTTTCTGGCGGTATGAGATGTTCTAAGATCACTTATGCATTCCCTACCCTAACTCTAAAATCAGCTATTTCTCCAAGGAGTCCTGGTATATTTTATTAGAGAATGGTATTAGAAACCAATATTAGGGGCTGTGTGGACTGGTGGCTTTTAAAAATCTTGACCCCCACCCTAAATAAATAAATAAATAAATAAATAAATAAATAAATAAATAAATAATCTTGACCCTCTTCTTTTGCCAGGCACTGACAGCTTCTAGTACTACTTATTGTTTCAGATTATCCTCTGCTTGCCCCTCAAATGTTGGTATTTTTTAATCCACAATCCCTATGGTTCCCATTCTACAAGCCATTTGAGGGATATCATCTACATTTATGTCTTACAATACCACCTCTATGCTGCTGGCTCCCAACTCTATATCCTGACCTCTTCTCTGAACTAAAGATTCCAACTGCCTGCTGAACAGAAATGATTAAATTCCAAGGGTACCTCAAAACAGACATTCCAAAACTGAGTTCCTCATCTTTTTTTCACCAAATTGGTTACTCTTCTCCCAATCTCCATTAATAACACAGTTGTCCACCAGTCAATCTGTTATCACCAGTCATTTCAGTCCCTTCCATGGCTCTCACAGTGCCTCCTACCCAATAATCAAGACCTGTTCATTTTTCTTCATAAAAGATGAACAGATCCACCTTCTCCTTCCTGTTGCTTCACCTTCCCTCATTCTGGTCTAGTTCTAGACTTTACCGGCTCTCATGGGCAGTACTAAAAGTGTCACTGTCCCAAATTTTGTCTTCTCAAAACTATCCTCTAACATGAGGTCACAAAATTTTGTTATGAATGCTATTCAACTCTTATAATTCTTTTACGCATATACCCCATACCATCAGACAGACAGACAGAAAGAAAGATAGAAAGAAAGGAAAAAGAAAGAGAAAGAGAAAAGAAAAGAAAGAAAAGAAAAAGAAAAGAAAAAAAAGAAAAGAAAAAAAAAGAAAAAAGAAAAGAAGAAAAGAAAAGAAAGAAAAGAAAAGAAAAGAAAAAAGAAGAAAGGGCCTATGCTTTTTCCGTTATTAGTGTTTGAATATTTGGCATAAGTCTGACATGGAATAAAAGCATTCAAAAGTAAAGTGTCTTGATCACACCAATATTCTAAGTTTTTATTAGGACTGTGGCGGGTGTTGGAGCAATGAAAGACTTCAAAAGAGGTCTCTCAAGGTTTACTGAAACTACTGAAAAATGAATTCCAAAGTAAACATCAACACAGAAAGTATCACAGTTCTCATGACAGAAAAGTGATCATAGAATCAATGTGATAGCACTTTAAGGAAAACCTAATGATCAAAATGCAATGCTGTTTCTTTATGCAGTTGTCCTTGATTGCTGTATAGCAAAGCTTTGGTGTAATACAATCATTTTTTGAGGCTACAATTTGCTACTACTAGTAAAGAACTAAAATATGCAAATAATTTACATGTTTGATAAGTCACGTTTTCTAACATATTCATAAAACAATGTTTTACTTGTTTCTATGGCAATAAGTTTTCTTGAGAGGAGGAGTAAAGCTGTGCTTACACTTAGTAAGCTGGTAACCCTAAGGAGTGTCATGTGCATGTGAACAGCCCTCTCTGATAGAAAATCAAAGAGGTAAGAACCACTGCTCTATGTACCAGCAAAATAGAGCTGCTGGTGAGGTCTTTAGGACTCTGAACCACTTTCACCAACATCAGGCTGACTCAACATGATGGATCCCTGACATGTGTCCCTAAAGGATCACTCACTCAGCCAAAATATTTATTAAACAAGCATTTATTCAAATTCTGTGCAATGCATTAGATTGCATAATATCCTGTTTAAAGGTGGGCATTCACATGTGTAACGGAGTGGGCTTCCTTTCATTAAGTATGATTTATGCTTTGGTAGTGTTTAAATAATTAAAATGTGTATGCATTTGTGTGAAAGAGATTGTGTGTGTGTGTGTGTGTGTGTGTTCCAGAGGTTGAAAGGATACCCAAATAATGCCAAGGATTAATTCCAATATATCAGAACACTGTGTCCCAGACCTCATCCCTCAGCTTCCTATCAACTACGATACTATATTATTTTTATTCTTTCCGATACTATTATGGGTGACATAATTCAAGGTATTTAGTACTCATCTACTCCCAATGACTTCAGAATCTAGCTCGAAGATAACCCAAATTCTGTCTCTTTCTCTCTCACACACACAGTTAAGTAAGGAGGTAAATCAAATAGAACAGCACAGTAGATACTCAAAATGTGTGGCACACATAAATTACTGTTTTACTATTTTTGCATAAAACGAAAACATCTGAATGGAGAGTAGGTTTGGGACTTAAAGTACAGCCTATGTAGCATTCATAGAATTCACTTTGGGGTACCCAGGTGGTAACTCAAAGAGCTCACAATAATGCTAAGAGTAGCTGACATGGAAGTAGGAGTCCTGAGTGGATGCTAATTGCAGCCGACCTGCCATAGTGATTAGATAATTTGGACAGAGAAAAACACTGTTTCCGAACATGAGGCCCAAGTTAAAAGTCAAAAGGGCAGGTGCTTCAATTTGTAGGTGTGGGTTTGTAATTGAGCTGGAACTCCATGAAGCATACTCCAAAGTGAAGAGCAAGGGATTCACTTAAAATTGTGGTTTATTGAATTTCAAAAACAGTATTGTGAAAATCAACCAGACTGTAAGTGTACTGGATTGTGATTTTAGTTGAATTTGGGTCTTTAAAATGTGTTTACTGGGCAGCCTGGGTGCCTCAGTGGTTTAGCACCGCCTTCAGCCCTGGGCCTGATCCTGGAGACCCGGGATCGAGTCCCGCGTCGGGCTCCCTGCGTGGAGCCTGTTTCTCCTTCTGCCTGTGTCTCTGCCTATCTCTCTCTCTCTCTCTGTGTGTGTGTGTGTGTGTGTGTGTGTGTGTGTGTCTCATAAGTAAATAAAATCTTAAAAAAATTAATTAATTAAATTAAATTTTAAAAAATGTGTTTACTTCAGAATAAAAAGACAAGGAGTAAAGCTTCTTAAGACCAGGAAAGAGATACAAAGAAATAACCTGTTTTGACTGTAGACTCTCAAGCCAGACCATTTTGTTCAGTTATGACACAGATGCATTTGTGATATGTTGGTCCACATCTCAGTTCATTTCACCTCCCAAATTCCCAAATGCCGGTCGAGTAATTCCCTAAAGTTTATATCTCCATGAATTCTGCTACTTAAGAAGGGGCATACTATCCCCCACACAGTGCAACTTCTAAATGTAAAATTCACCTACCTTGTTTCATTGGAAGATCAAGTGACCCATCCCTTCTCCAAACCACACTGGATCCATCCTTACAAGGTTTTTATTTTTATTTTTTTAATGAAATGAAACAATGTTTAAAATCTTGGGGGGGGGGTTGTTGTTTGTTTTTATTTTTATTTGTTTTTATTTATTTTGTTGTGTTGTTTGTTTTTAAATCTTGTTTTAGTTGCATTTTTCCCCCTCAGGCAGGACTTTTCTTTCTGCACTTCAGTAGACTCTTTCCTAACCACACAGAAACTAACTCCTTCTTTCAATGATCCCTTTCCGGGCAACTACTCAGTCTGTTTCATTTTTTCAGCTCATGTAACTTAGGGTGTCTTCCTTTGCATATATTCTATGCTCTTCTGCAAAGATCTTCCTCTTAAGTGTGTAGGATTTCTTTGTGGTAAAATTACATGTGTGTGTGTATAAATTTTGTTTGGACAGCTTTGTATTACAAATATCTAAAAGCTGAAATCTAATTACAGCTTTACAATACCTCATTTAGAGAAACAAACAAACAAAAAAAAACAAAACTTTTTTGCATTAGTAATGTCATTATGGACTTAGTTTGGTCATAAGGTGTCTTTAAAATAGTGCCAGCATAATTTATGCCCTTCATTTCACCAACATTTTTGTATCTGGCTAATTTTCAGCATCATAATGCAAATACTGTAGAAAATACCATAAATTATAAATACCAGTCTAGTAAAAGAAAGAAATATCGTTTAAAATTACCACACGGAGGTCGTAAAGTACAGCAATGGAATTACAAAACTGTGTTATTTTTCAAAGATTGGCTGGAAAATCTGACTCTTTTCACTAAAAAGCTGGTTTTTTTATTAGATAGTTTTATTATTTTTCCATAACTCAGGGAAATTTATAAAGATCCTTTTATATACATATATTTTACCTTAAATATTTTGACAATCGGTCTCTGGTGACAGAGGGGGTGGAGGAGTATTTTTTTCTTTTCCTAAATAAGCGTCATATTTGGGAAGAGTAGATTTACTTGTCTTAGAAAATTATGTGAGCTGTTATAATTACAATGCTAGTCAGCATCAATAAGTTTGTACTCTACTGACTATTCTTTTTTAATATTTTAATGTTATGATTGTTTGCAAATACTCTAATAAGTTCAATCTTTCCTTATCATGTGCATTCTTCTTTTTTTTAAAAAAAAAATCCCATTTAAAGAAGTGACTTGTGAAATCTCCTGATTTTAAGTTGGTTTTATATTGCTACTTGCAGGTTGCATTTAAGCGGACTATTGGTGTCATTATAAACTCAAAGAATATGCTGCTTTTTTGAAGAGATGCAGAGATAGGCAGCAGAAAAGAAAAGAATACATGAATAGCAATGAAGTTCACAAAAACTTCACTCTCTCTCTAGGAATTCAGCAGGAACAAAGGAATGAACATTTAAAACAAAACACATAAAAACCTTATTCATATCTCATTATTATTTTAAATTTACAGGAAAAAAATCTTGAATTTTTCTAATAATCATAATAGAAATAGTCACTTTTCAATTTCTATCAATAATCTAGCTTACCAGTGTTTTCACTTATATTTAACTTCTCATTACCTTTGGTAATGGATAATCAATATAAACCACAAAGAAAATAAGTTGATAAAGTTCCAATATCCATTTTTATTCACCTTTCGAATTTCACGTTTGACTTCAAAAATGCTTTCAGCAGTAATTCTATTAAAACATTTCTTCCCCTAAATTTTCAGCAGACTATTTTTTTTATTAAATAAACAAGTATTAGTGCTACTATGGCAGTTCCTTTGCTACACACATAAATCTAGTTAAACATTCTAAAAGAACAGAATCCTTGTTCTCTTATTTCTCCTAGTACCAGACCATAGGTTTATATATTTACAAACAGGACCAGTTGCTTTAATAATACTTTTCCTTCCTCTCTTTGTTAACAAACCCAGATTTCCTTTAAAGTGCTAGTTAAACACAGTCACTTTTTTGGCCTCCCTTACGTTTTTGCCATTTGACCTTCTCTTCTTCCTCTTGAGCAGAGCGCTGCTGTGATGCCTGGAGTTGCAGCAGCCATCTAGGTACCAGGATAAAAAAAAGCTGCAGTCTAAGTAGAGCAAAAAGATCCATAGAGGCTGCTGGGTCTTGAGGACTTCCTGAGACAATGTCCCAGCTCTGGAAATTTTGAGATGTTGAAGCAGGAGAGTATGAGACTGAATCAGCAGCCATCAAGTCTGTAAATCATTCTTTGCTGCTATTACAGGAATCCCGAGTTCAAAAATAACTTCCTTTTTGATACAGATTCTGAAAGTTTGGTTAAAATATGTAAGTATTCTGAGATAACATCTCTTTTCATTTGGAAAAAACATTTATCAAGACCCTTAAATGTTCATTTTGGTTGCTGAATACACAGGCAAAGACACACTAAAAAAAATCTTTAAGGTTTGCTTTTGTGTTAAAATTGCAAAGTATGAAGTCGAGAGACATCAGATTATGCCATCTGCAAACTGGGGGAAGCTAAGTTAATTTTCTGGTTAGAAAGCCTACTTTGGGTGCGTTTAATAACTCCCTTCTTTTTCTAATTGGATAACGTCGATCAGTTGGAATAAAATTTAATTTTTCTGAGATGTGTTTGAAGTTATTTTCACTGCCTCCCTCGCCCCCCACCTCCAACTTTCCAAGAAAGACAGTACAGGCCTTGTTATTCATGCCAGCTTTGGTACTGTTTCAATTATCTCATGGTTCAGGGAGTTGTTGGGTTTTAAATGGATACTCCCGCTATGGGAAATGGCTGCTGTTTTTCACCATATTTTCTCTTATCATCCACAGATAATTAGTTCTGCCTGACAAAGCACATCACAAGGGACAACTCCATAGCTTTCATAAGCATCTCAGCAGTATCTTCCTTATGGCTAATTCTTCCTGAACCTGTTTAAAACTGCTTCATTATAATTATTATTCCTCATCACTTGTCCACACTATAAATGTGGGCAGTATTAACAATATATGTAGCAGATATCTGCGTGTCATCTTTTTAATGCTCCTAGATATTTGCATAGCAGGAAACTAGGGCATTAAAAAAATAAGCTTATTCCTTTGACTCTCAGCATCCATACTCATATACCACCGCTGGAGCCCTGAATAGATTATTAATGCATCTTAAATTCCTAAATGTGTTATGACCTCCCACTCTTTACATAAAGTGAGTTAACAAAAGGATAACAAATAGTCTCTCTTCTTTATAGTAATAAGATATCATAAATGAAATCTCTGAATACCAATAAAATATGTTTTGAAATCTGAAGAAACTATCAAATAGAAGGTGCAACACCATTTTAGTAAAAGCTTCTCAAAAATGGGGGAAAATCCTCTATATTCAGCATATACATCTGTCGTGTAGGTCAATTAGAATGTATTACTATAATAATTAATATTAATATAAGCCTGGGTGGCTTAGTCAGTTAAGCATGAAACTTCTGATTTCAGCTCAGCTCATGATTTCAGGATCTTGGGAAGGAGCCCCAAAGGCTGGGCGCACATCATGGCATCTGTATGGGTTTCTTTCCCTCTGCCTCTCCCTCCACTCACATTATGAGTGCTCTCTCTCTCTCTCTCTCAAAATAAGTAAATAAATCTTTAAAAAACATATTAACAGGTGAAAACATCCTTTTTATAATCACAGAAATCTGGAAAGAACATCTTTATACGCAGTTGGCAATATTTGAGCAACAAAAATTTTGAAAAAAATAAAAAAATAATTATTGTCATATCCATGCTCTATACTTACACTCTCTAACAGTGCTTTTTCCATTTACCCCTTCTCCTCCTCTTGTCTTTAACTCTAGACTGCTGAAATTTAGTCCCTGTGGTATCTTGAGGTATATTCTTTGGAGACCTCATTCGTTCAAAGAGCTTCAAAAATCTGTGCCAATCTGTCTATGGTAATTACTCTGTAAGACTCTGAAGACATGACTGAGAAATTTAGATCATAAGAAGCACACTGTTCAGGGCTCCTGGGTGGCTCAGTTGGTTGAGCTTCTGACTCCTGATTTTGGTTTAGGTCATGATCTTAGAGTCATGGGGTCATGAGATCAAGTCCTGTGGGGCAGGGCACTCAGTGGCAGTATCTGCTTGAGATTCTCTCTCTCTCTCTCTCTCGCCCCCCTGTCTGTTTCTCCCCCCACTTGTGCCCTAAAAAATAAATCTTTTAAAATCTCTTTTTTGAAAGATTTACTTATTTATTTGTGAGACACACACACGCACACACACACACACACAGAGGCAGAGACATAGGCAGAGGGAGAAGCAGCCTCCCCACAGGAAGCCTGATGCAGGACTCAATCCCAGGACCCTAGGATCACAACCTGAACCAAAGGCAGACACTCAACCACTGAGCCACCCAGGCATCCCATAAATAAAATATTTTTTAAAAACACTTTTCTTTTTATCTACTAATTCCATTTGTATACCTTGCTGTCACATCTAGTACAGTATGTCCTCAAAATAATGAAACAATGCACAACTTTTTCCAACACCAGCTTATTACTCCTTAAAAATAAAAACAAAAACAATGATATCTCTGTTTTCCAGGAAATAGGTGGCATCAAATTATCTTTCTTTTATTTTACATCTTCCAAAATCTGGTTGTAAAGTCATTTCAAGTGTCCCCTTAACACCTTTCTAAAGCCATTGTCAGCCACTGCCAGTGGATGAGGGGCCAACAGGGTCTAGCAAGCCCCCTTTCCAGGCCATGTGTGGGCATGTGTTAGCCCACTGAGGCCTTGCCACACTTTTCTTTGGCCCATTTTACAGATGGGGAAATGCAGGCTCAGAGGGCCAGGCACACCCCCCAGGCCATACAGCTGCACTGTGGGCTGGCTGCTCTCTTGCCATCCCTGGGGCCCTTGGCACTCACCTCAGGCCTGCTGTGCACCTGGAAGATTCCCACACGTGTGGTGTGTGAGAGCAGCCTGAGGTCTTCAGGGTTGGGTGGGATGTGGGCCCGTCGAGCCCACATGGGGTGAAATTTAAAACTGTTGCCATACACCAAGGGCAAGGAGAGACAGAAGAAATAGCCAAGCCAGACCCGTAAGTGGTGGATTTAATAGGCAAAGGGAACTTACATGTGTTGGGCAGCTGCAAACTGAGTAGATCTGTGCACCTGCCCGCTGGAATCTGGAGTTTATAAAGAAGCCTTAATAGCATTCAGTCATGTGTACAGTCTGGATGGTCTCAAACAACATATCACCTTCTCGAGCATTCTTATAATGGCTCCTAGTAAGGGAATGGAGGGCACAGTGTACATTCCAAAGACATGGGAGGAAAAAAAAAACACAAAGACATGGGAGGGGTAAGGAGCCCCCCCCCCAACTAGCTCAGGGATCAACCAGCAGTCATGTCCTCTCCGTCCCCTCTCCTACCAACCCTAGTGAGGTTTTTTTTCTCAAGCACGGGTGATAGCAACAAGCTCCTCTTGCAGCTATGGTGTCCAGATTACACAATTTTCATCAATGAGATATTTTTAAAGCCTTTCTAAAGCTCTTCTTCTATATCATCTGATTCAATATAAAATCATTTTTCTCCCTTGAAAAATCATCAACATTTGCCTCTCTTGACCACTCCTGCCTTCCTAAACTCTCCTGAAACTTTCCATTCCTTCTGACAGCTCCCTTGGCAGTCTTCTTAAATGTTGGTGCTCCTTGCGAGCTTGTTAAGAGCACGAAGTAACACTGCCTGAATGTGAATTCTGGCTCCTTGGAATAGTGTGTAACCGCGGGCAAATCACATCACCTTTCTGTATATCACTTTCCTCGTCTGTAAAATGAGGATACTAATAATATCTACGCCATATGGTTGTTATAACGTTAGCTGATTTTATCCATATTTATTAGCTCTAGTTTAGATCATTCTTCTGAGCTCCAGATAAGTGTTTCCAATTATACAATGCAGACTTTCACTTGGATCCTTCACACAGACATCTTCCCATCTCTCTCTCTCTCTCCACTCCTCCCTCACCTGCCCTCACTTGCCTTCTCTATACTCCCTCCTACCTTTGAAAATTCCAAACTATCCTATAAGGGTTAGCTTGGTTATAACCATAATGCAGGAGATGAGATCGTGTGTAAAGACAAGAGAGCAGTGAGAGGTAAAGGACTTCAGCTGAATGGGAGAAGCAGGTTCCTAATGTGGCAAGTGGGAGAGAGAGTGAGCTAGTGAATGGGGAGCATAAGTAGGATTTGTAAAAGGCCACACAATTGGGATTGGACACCCTTCATCTAGAGCCACGGGGCCTAACAGCTGCTCCTCTCTGTCTTCCCAGCATTGAGCACAGTGTAGATGGAAATAAAACTTACTCCCATGACAGAAGGTGTTGTCGCAACCGACCTCTGTGCACCAGAGCCAAAAACATATAACCTGAAGACAGAGCTTGGGCATAAAGAAGGAAGATACTGCATTACTTTGTCAGACAAAAGAGGCTGCAGCCAATGCTTCTAAGAGTGTAAGCCCAACCGGGGTTAAAGGCTGAGGGGTTTGATAGGAAAATACAGGATCTGGGTGGTTTCCATAGGAATCTGATACACGTTGCCAGCTGCACTAGTCAGGTTTTCAAGGTCATCCCAGGCCCAGCCCTGATGCTGGCCACCTGAGTAATGTTACTAAGTACACACTGGGGTCAGTGACATGTCAGTATCCATACTGAGTTCCTGGAACAAAGGATTCTACAAACAACAAGCAAAGAGGAGACGGAAGCTTTAAGAATGAAGAGAAAATTTCATTCAGTTTAAAGTCAAGCTTTGCTGGAGCGCTAATGTGCGCATCTGAATTTCCATCCATCTTTACATTTCAAAAGAAACACACAGATGAACAAAGAAATAAATGAATAAATAAATGATGGTACACATGCCTCTGAGATGTGTTGCTCCCTGCATGTTAGAGGGGTGCAAATCTGCAGCATCTGTAAAAGTGATCTAGTCTTGGGTAATTATTACCAGAAATAAACGTTTCATAATATTGTTGAATTGCCATTTGGGACAAGCATCTTGCATTGTTAAAAGGATAATGATAAGTAATTTCATTCGATAGGCACATGGATTTGGATACTTCTGGGAACGCTTTTAAGCTCAATATCCTGGAAGATTCTTTAGAATGCAGTTCTGTTAAAAATCAGAGCTGTTTTTTGTTTGGGCAACTTACTGAAATGATTGTCCATAAAATGTTCAGGCCCTTGTTACTCTTTTTTTCTGCCCCTCTTGGCAGGATTTGGGGTCTTCATAGAATGCACAGGCAAATTACCTAGTGCTTTTTTTCAAAGTAAAGCAGTTGTACCTATCTACTGGTAGATACCCTCCATCACACTTTGGAGAAGTGGCCTGTTTCTCCACCTGTGTGAAAGATACATATCAAGCCCTGAATTTTCACAGAGAATATCATTTCTACTGTCTGAACATCTGGTATCTAAAGCATATGGATATCTATTCAGGAACATTCTCTATCAGCACTTCAGGTACTTGTCAAAGAACTCAACCATAATCTGACTATGATCCAGTACTCGGGAAAGGCTCGCTTGAAAATCTGCTATTTATAAGAATGTGTAAGGATACATGAACTCTAGGTTCTCAAAAACCTAACCCTCCATGGTTAGAGCATAGGAAGAGATAAATTCCTGCAGAAAAGCTTTCATTTTAAGGTTAGGTCCTTACTGTTTATAGAAAGTTAATATAAAGTATTTATTTGAAAAATATTCTGTTTTTATTACAAAAGCATCATTACAAAGATACAAAGAAATAAATTCCTTTAGAAACTCAGCATTAGAATAAAGTTAATCCTTCCTAGTCAACCTGTGTATTTCCTTGATCAGTCAATGAGGACAAAGATTCAGAGGGAAATTTAATATCTTGTTCAGAAAACTTATTCAGGCCATGTGCCTGGTACATTGATTTCTCTCCACCTTTTAAAGAAATTTTGTGTTATTAAAAAAATCCGTTCTGAGAATTATGTTCTAAAAAATGCAAATGGGGGAATCCCTGTGTGGCTCAGCGGTTTAGCGCCTGCCTTTGGCCCAGGACGTGATCCTGGAGTCCCGGGATCGAGTCCCACGTCGGGTTCCCGGCATGGAGCCTGCTTCTCCTTCCTCCTGTGTCTCTGCCTCTCTCTCTCTCTTTCTCTATGTCTATCATAAATAAGTAAATAAATAAATCTTAAAAAAATAATAAAAAATGCAAATGAGTGAAATAGGATCAGTAAAGGTTTAGTTTATATTTTATACTGAATTTTAAATAGCGAGAATATGTGTGATATACAATGATTCCATTTTAGTTAACTTTGAGACTGGAGTAAAGAAATCCAATTCTGAGGTTTTAAATGTCTTTTATGATCAATATTGTCAGTGCCTCCTAGAGAAGTGAACTGAAGCACAGGTATCTTTGAGTACATTTTCAGAGTCACATTAACAAAGTTTCAGCTATGAGATTATTTCATCAATTTTTTACCTGTCACGCATCCCTATCTTTGCTTGAATAGGTTAAAAAGTAATTCTCCATATTGATGGATAATTTGCAAATACTCACATATTTTAGGATACCAAAGTAACATTTCTCTAACACCCTGCATTTATTCATAATAGCAAATGAATGTTTTTATAATCATTATTTAAATTGTACACAGCTTACAGAATGTGAATGAGTAAATTGTGTAAGTTTTGACAGAATGTGAATGAGTAAATTGTGTAAGTTTTGATAGTGTATTAACCTACCTAATCTGTTTATCTACTTGAGTGTTATACTTGTCAATTCACTGTCGTAACTACCGGAGTTTTTTGATGATAAGAAAAATAAATTATAAATAACATTTAGGTCAACATAACATTATGGTGTATTATGTTTTAGGATTCTAATAATGATCCTATCCCAAGCACAAATGATTCTAGTTTTATCAGTGACTATACTCGATACAAGAAACATTTCATTAAGCACTAGAGCTTCGTCTTTTAGCACTAGATTGCTGGAAGAAAATTGGAAGATGTGTTACTTTTCGACAACACTTTATCTGCAAAATTTCCTCCCCCCCCAAAAGTAATATATTATTGAATCACGTATTTGAATTTTAATTTGCTAGCCTTGTTTTCTCTTTGTTAACTTTCATTTAGCATACTACAGTATTTTGATAAGTCTTTAAAATTAATTGTGCCTCAATACATGTTTGAAGAATGTTGATTTCTTCTTAATAAGCCCTATACCGTGTTATATCATCTGTTGGGCAAATGACCAAAAAAAAAAAAAAAAATTACAGACTAACTTTAATTGTAAGAAAAAAAAGTATCAAGTTTAAGATGAAATTTTGTCTGGAATTTACATACTTTTTTTTAAATATCCTGGGTTTTGAACGTAGTCGATTTTGGGACTACTTCTATTTTTTTTTTGAAAAAAAAATCAGTTACTAATTCTCTTTGAAAACAAGTAAAAAATGATGTATATCAAATTTGAATGAAATCTTTTTATAGTTACGTGACAATAGAGAAAAGTCCTTCATCTGATTTTATGTAATTTGTACAGATAAATGTGTCTGAGACTGGCATTCATGCAAGGACAGATGAGTACTTGTAATAAACGGTGTGGTGCTTTTCTCTGATGTGAGGCCTAACTGGAATGTTTGTGTATTTATAAGTTTGTAGTTTGAAATATTCATATTTTGCCCAGTGGCCTACTAGTAGATCATTATACTTTTATTTGGAAAGTCTGTGTTTGATCTTTGCTCTTGTTTTCTCTAGAGCTTTAAATGAATAAAATAACAAATAATTTACTACCCTAAAGCCAAACAGCCAAGAGCTGTGATCTTTTTAGAACTTAACAAGTTTGACCCCTCTCTACATTGAGGAGGGAGACATACGTGGGGGGAAAAAGAATCTGGGGAATACAGTCACATATATATCACATACATAATTGACGATGTCCTAAAATAGTTTTTTTTTTTTTAACCAAATGTCTATTCAGACATTTGCTAGTACAGAAGATATCCACGAATCAAATAAAAGTAAAAGTCAAGGAATTAATGTATTAGTATGTCCTAACCCTGACCCATATAGATGCTCAGAATATATATAAGAAGACAGAAGAGATCTGAGTTCTGAGACAGAAATAAAAAAGAGGGTGGAGAATATCAGAGCAAATTAAAAATATAAAAGACAAAAGTCATACAAAAATAACTTATTTATTTTTCAATGACACCAAAAATAGAGTCTGGAAAATCCAGATTTATGCATACCACATATCATATATAACTATTTCTTATCATCGTTTTTAAGCAAAAGTCTAGGTACCACTAATACATTCATTAGTGCAGAAGATGTGCATGAACAAGTATTGATTATTCAAGTGTTCAGCTCTATAGTAGGGGCTTACAGAGTATGTTGTCACATGATTTGTCAGCATAAAATGATTCCACTGTAATTATCTGGCTTCCGAAAACGCTTAATTTCATTCTTAGGGAAATTTTGTTTTCATAATGTAAGCTTTGTATCAATAGAAATAAATAACTTACAAAACTTAATGGAAATTAGAAGTGCTTCTTATTGATAGGAGCCTGAGATTTGATAATAACCAACTAATCTCATACCTTCACCTCTTGAATGCTGTAATCTCTAAATAAATAACAAATGAATTACCCTTACTTCAAAGAAAAAAAAATCCAGACAAGTTAATACTGACATTTAAATCCATATCATCTCTAAACCCAGGTTTTAAAAATTAAAGCAAGTAAACAAAGAGAAAAAAATCAATAGGAGAATCCTACCTATAACTGTACAAAATCACTATCTATAAAGGAGCTACTTCATATCTTTCAGCCTAAGATCTTGTGGGTAGACAATAAAACGTCAGTTTCTCTCACACATCTTCAAGATTGTTCTTCTTAGGCAAACTTAATTTCCCAATGAACTCATATTGTCTCCTGTTACCAGGCAGGATCATTAGGATAAATGAATCTCTTAATTTCTTAAACACACATGAAGATAGCTCTTTCTGATTCTTCCTTTTTAAAAACGTGACTTCATCTGGTACCTAGTTTTGTTAACCTCAGCAAGATTGTTTTCTAGAGTTTTCAGGCAACATTTAGTTTCACTAAGGAAACATAGTGTAAAGTCTGCAATATTTTTCGAATGTACTTTTTTGTCACATGTCTTAGGACTCATCTGTATGACCTAAATCTGTCCAGTGTTTGCACTTGTCTTATATTTCTCATGTATTTTTTTAAAAGGAGATTTTTCCAGCTCTCCCCCCACAACCAATGCTTTTGGCCTTAAAATTTCCTTTCCTCTTTCTTCTCCTCTCTCTTTGCTTCCTCTCTTCCTTCTTTTCTACTCATCCTTCTTGCTTGTCTCTATTTTCCTCCCTTCCACCCCTCACTCGCTATCATTTCCTCAATTTCTTGGCCCTGGAACATGTGTAACTTTGTCATCAGAGTTACATTTTCTGTTGCATGGTCTACAGCGGTCTCACTAGAAATGAAAATTCTTTGCTGTTCCATTTTTGTCCTATATCCCTGATATAGGATAGTCTTTCAGAACCTCAGTTTCTGATTATGAGGATTTTATAAGAGTATATATGTCAAGCATATAAACGCAGTACGTAAATATTAAATGGCACGCATTTTTCCTTCTTATGATATTTCCCACTTTTGTTTTGCATAAATCCCTTTTCTTTTTTTGTTTCCTTCAGGCTTCTTAAAACATAATGAAATGTTTTAAAGTTAACTTAATATTTTTAACCTTTAGTACCTTTTCAGAGGTTTAATTCTGGCCCTGGGATTACCATATTTTCATCTTTAACTCTGCAAATCTAAGAGATATCTTGGATGTATAGCTTATAAATTTATGAACTGATATATTTTATAGCCCCTTTAGAATGAATGATTGTCAGATCAGTAATCAATGAAAAACAACAAATGGTGCAGAACACTGAACATGTCATGTGCTGCTTTTCTTCCCCCTCTCTGTGCCTAAATTGTATTTATGAGGAAATTCATCAGAGCTTTCTTGTGTATACCCTCTTATCACTTTTGCCAGAGGCCACTTTATAATAAAACTACACTCAATCTATGTAATGCAAAATAAACACATCCAAAGTAAGAATAATAGTAGGCATATTAATTTGTTTTAAATTAATTTTCCTAGTAATGTAATTATTTCATTAATTTGTTTGAAAATAAACATGTGTACATAAATCATAAGAAATTTTGATGTGTTTTACTGTCCATCCTTGAATTTTTTGGATTCCATAAACTATATTACATGAAGAGTGAAATAAGTATTAAAAATGAAATTACATGGAAATTTTGATAGCTCTTTCTTATTTTACTCATATCTTTACTATTTATTTTTCTATCTACTAATCACTCTTTATTTGTACAAATTATTTCATGAGTTGTAATATTTATAGTTCCTCCAATGAAAATACTGGAAAAAATAAAGGACACCATCCAAACTTTAAAGAAAAGCGTAAGTGAAGGATGTTCATTGGTAGGGATAGGACATATAATGGGAAAAATTAAATTAATCAATACTTAAAATCACCCAATTGTGAAAAAACTATTAAGCAAAACAAGAGAAAATGATTTGAGGACATTGGATATAAAAGCATACATTGATGTATGCCTGGGTGGCTCAGCGGTTGAGCATCTGCCTTTGGCTCAGGGTGTGATCCCAGAGTCCCATTTTGGATTCTCTGTGGGGAGCCTGCTTCTCCCTCTGCTTGTGTCTCTGCCCCTCTCTCTCTGTCTCTCATGAATAAGTAAATAAAATCTTAAAAAAAAAAAAAAAAGGAACAGTTCACAGCTGCAACTTTTCTTTATGATGTTTCTGTAGTTAACCCCGGAGAATGTGACCAGGAAGTATATGACCACGTCTTGTGTTCAGATTTTTGCTAAAGAAAAAAAGTAACTTCTTAAATCTCTCCTTTTGAAGGCTTCTTTTCTTTGTGTTTTGTGGAATCAAAATAATGCATGAAAGTAACGTGTACTACTAATATTACATGTGGTGAATAATATAGCCAGATCAATCCCCACAAATTTGTTTTGTGTAGATCTACTTCATTTATTCAGAATATTATGCATTTGTTAATTAGTATTAGTAGCTGTAATTGAAAATATTTACTGTCTATCATGGGTTTTTTGGTAAATATTTTATTCTAGCTGTAAAATTAGATAAAATGTTGGTTCAATCCCACCTGTAATATGTATTAACCATGGGATCTTTAGCAAATTACTTTAATTATCTAACTTAATTTTCCTAACCTGTAAAATAAGTATAGTAATATCAGTTTCCTAGAGCAGTCACAAAAACTAAATGAGAAGCAATGCTTAGTAACTACTAGTTCTTTTTATCTAACTTCGAGTCTTCTTGGTTTTCGTGGGGGGTGATGCAACCTAAAGGAATGGCACATGGAAATAAAATAAGTGGAATAGTTTGAGCACCATACTGTAATTATGTAAGCAAATGGGAAATGTGCAGGGAGGATATTGATGTCTTGTTTTTTCTTCAGCAGAACTGCATTCAACATAAAGGGGAGTCATTTTATTGAATAATAAAAGCCTGACAATCACTGTGATTGGCTGACGGCCATCACTGCAGTGTAATTCTAAACAGCTTGTTTTTCAAAGTTCTTCTTGCATAACTCTTCAAAACCCAGGCATTGCCCAGGCTAGTTGAAAGTTTCAGAACTCATTTTCAAAATGAAGGTTCTCACATTTGGATACTGCTGTGATACAGGTGATGGAACATATGCATTGACATAGTATTTTCTCCTTAAATTATTCGAATCAGATATTTCTTGACATGGAAGAAAAAAGATTTGGAAAATTCAGCAAACTAAGGTTTAATGGCAGACAAAATTAATTCATGATTCAGAGAAGAAAAAGACCACGTGTGAAGAGAGCTTATTAAAAAAAAAAAAAAAAAAGCCCAACATGTTTTGCTGCGAAAAGCACAGTTGATCTGTACCACCCAGTTTAAAATCCTATGATTTCCCAACAGAACTCAAAGAGGCTTCCGAAGTTACCAAATCCACCTTGATGCATTCATCTTTTTCAGTAACTATTTCTAATCAGCAATCCTAACTCTAATGTAGGTATAATAAGTGGGTGTAGGGTTGGCAACTCACCAAAATAAATGTTTAATGACATTTTAATGGTTATTTTAAACCTCTTTTATTTGAACTGGGGATTAATACTTTATTTGGTCAATGAATTCTGACCAGGGTGTTTGAGAAACATATTTGCAGTGGAAACTCTCTGTAATGGATGTGTACTTAATTTTCAGAGCCGTCCAGGTTAGATCATCTCGGATGGAGAGGCATTTTATCTTTAAATGTCAACATCAGAAACACGGAGATAAAAGATCAGGGGCGGCAATCTGTGAACTGCGGGGCTGTGTTAATTGCTCATGCTCCAGCACAGCGATGCCAAGTCACCCCGGATTCAAAGCAGCACCCGGGGGTGAGGTGGGGTGGGGGACACTGGTCCTGATGTCGGCAGGGCACAGACAGGAAGAAAGTCCATGTGCTCCAGCGCCCAGAAAGCTGATTCCTCTACAGGCAGCCGCCGAAGAACCCCAAAGCAGCCTGCAGTTGGCCGATGGCATCTTTGTTCGCGCGGCCTGCACGGAGCCCGGCGTGCTGGGTGCAGAAAAGCCGCCCCCCCGCGCCCCCGCCCCGCCCCGCCCCGCCCCTCCACCTCCACCTCCACCATCCGGGGCGCAGCCACCGGGGCTCGCGGGCTGCGCCACCGCCCGGCTCCGGGTGCACGGCTCCCCCTCCCGGCCGCCCAGGGCTCGCTCCCTCGTGGCTCCCCCTCCCGGAGCGCACCCACACAATGGACTCACTTGTTTCCCTCGAACCTCTCCGCCCACCGGCAGCCCCAGCCCGCAACTTGAGCGAGAGTCGGGCGGGCGCCCCCGCCGCGGACAGCGCCCCGCGGAGCCCGCCCCGCGCGCCGGGAGCCACGCGCGCTCACGCGGACCCGACAAACAAAGCTCGCTCGGCGGCCGGACGCGCGAACGGCGCCCACGCCCCCCCGACCCCCCCCATCCCCACCATCGCTCCGGGCGCGCAGAAAGGAAACCCGCCCCGGGCTTTCCCGAACCCCCCAGCCCACCTTCCCCCCGGGGCCCGAGGCCACGCCCCCGGCATCGCGCCGCGCCCCCCCGCCCCGCTCCATCCCCGCCGTCCCCGCCATCCCCGCCCCGGGGCCGCGCGGGGGGCAGCGCAGACCTGGGGACCAGGCGGGGAACGGCGGCCTCGGAGGGAGGAGGCCGGGGCAGGGGAGTCAGGGAGGACTACAATGAAGGAGTTAAATCGGGCTTTTAAGAGTGAAACTTCGGGAGAGAAAGGGGCGGGATCTCTTCCCCAGGTAACTACCAAGAGATGGCAAAAGGAATAAATAAATAAAACGAGATCATAGATGCGTGCCTGGGGAAGCGGCCGGCTCGGGCAACTTGGAGGTGAGCCGCAAGTTGCGGACCCCCGCCGCCCCCGCCCCCCTCCTTAGGCGTTGGGTCTGCACGCGCGGAGCTGCCCGCGGCGGCGGCGGCGGCGGCGGCGGCGGCGGCGGCGGCGGCGGCGGCGGCGGCGGCGGCGGCGGCGGCGGCGGCGGCGGCGGCGGCGGCGGCGGCGGCGGCGGCGGGAGCGGCGGCGGCGGCGGCGGCGGCAGCTGCGCGCCTCCGGCCCAACCCCGCTCGGCTCCCCCTCTCGCCCGCGCCCTGCCCGCCCTGCGTGTGCGTGTGCGTGTGCTCAGCCTCAGCGTGAGCGGCACCTGCTCGGCCGGGCTCACCGCGGACGCAGCCTCGCCGGGAGCCGCCGCCGCCGCCGCCGCCGCCGCCGCCGCGGGAGCCGGGCTCCGTGGGGCTCCCCCCTCCAGCCTCGGCCCTTCCCCGCCGCCTGCAAGTCAGCCTGGCTCCGAGTCACGTGTCAGTGCCTGAGGCAGAGACTGGGAGAAAAAAACGCGCTTCATTCCTTCTTCCACCGCCATACTGTATTTTATACCAAATCTCATTTTTATTCCAACATTTTACTCCCGCTCGGTGAGTACCTTCTCAGTGGCATTCTTGTCCTATTCTTTTTTTTTTTTTATTTTTTTTTGTCCTTTTTTTTTTTTGGTTCTTTTTTGTTTTTTTGTTTTTTGTTTTTCTTCTTCTTCTTCTTCTTCTTTTTTTTTTTTTCTCCACTTCTTTGATTATTGTTTCTATTGGGGAAAGCTGGAGGAGCGTGGTTTTGAGCCTTTTCCTGAATGCAAGTTTTTCTAGCAGGCGATGGTTCTGTAGACGAGGCGCTGTGTCCGGGAGCCCGCGGCGGCCGAGCCCGCTGGGAGCGTCTCCCGAGTCCAGCAAAATGTGCAACTGGTTTTATGGAGAAAGCGATGTGAAGTACGGTGCCTAATTTTTCCCCCCCTTTGTAAAAATTAAAAAAAAAAAAAGCATGTTTCTAACTCTTTTTCTTTTTTTCTTTTTTTTGGCATACTCTTTTTTTCTGATCAGATTTTTTTTTTGTCTAGGTGGGATTTTACGGCATGTTTACAAGTTTGTGGTTTTGCGATGCAAACCACTGAGCAAAGACCTTCATCTTCTATTTTTTTATTTTTTTATTTTTTGGTGCCGTTTTTGGAAGCCGGTGAGAACAAATCCGTTTTTTCTCCCCCCCCTCCTGTTTTTGACACCGCTTGATAACGTGAAACTTTTCTTGCAGCTGGTTACTGGGATGATTTTTAAGCAAGATACTTTTTTCCTCCCCCTTCTTTATATTAACTATGACTTTTGCACGTTTGAAATTTTTTTTAAGAAAAGAAAAAAAAAGGAACCACCCCGAGATAATTTTACGATCGATATCCTGATATCTATATATTCTCCCTTCTGCCTCCCCTTTCCCTTCCCCGTAAATCAATTTTCAAATGATGGCAGTGGAAGGTTTTTCTGGAAAAAAAAAAAAAAAAAGCAAAAAAAAAAAAAAGCGAAGTGCGGTTTGGTTTCCTTGTCAACGGAGGACGAAGTGAACAGCTGAGCAGCTCGCAGCGAGCAGGTACTTGGTCCCCTCGGAGGCGTTTCCCGGGTTTGGACGGCAGCACCGGTCCTGGCCGGGAAGGCGCTGGGGCGCGCGCGTGTGAGTGTGAGCGTGTGAGTGTGGGCGCGCGCGTGCGTCCGCGGGCCGGGTCCGAGCCGAGCCGAGCGGGAGCCCGAGCGGGAGCCCGAGCCCGAGCCCGAGCCCGAGCCGGAGCCGGGAGCCGGGGCAGCCCAAGTGCGTTCCCTGCCTCGGGATCGTTTTCGGACGCGCGCCAGGCGCGGCGGGTCCGCAGGCGGCGCCCAGGTCAGCTCCGCGGGCCCCGTGAGTTCTCCGAGGGCCACTTGCGGAGCGGGAGGGGCGAGGGCCGAGGGCGCGCGGCGGGGCGGGGCGCGGGGAGCGCAGGGGCGGCCCCCCCGAGGGGCTGCACCCGCACACCTTGCCGGCAGCCCGGGGATGGCACCTGCCCCCGCCCGCCGCCTCCTGCTCCTCCCCTCGGCCGCGGGCTCGCCGCGCAGTAGGTCTTGCCCAGCCCAGCCCGCGTCGCTCGTGCCGAAGGCTTTCGCTCTCCTAGCGCCGGGGTCCCCGGAGCTCCCCCCACCCCCGTCGTGCGGCTTTGCCGCGATGCGCTCGCTGGCTGGCGTCCTGTCCTCCAGGGGGTGGGGAACTTGTTACTTTCTGTGGTGGGCGGGCAGTTGGAGCTGCGAGGTTGGCGTTCAAGAGCCTGCAACCCCTAAGGTGCAAAAATAGCCTTTTATTTAAGTTTTCAAGGGACAGCGTTTTTCCTGTTCTTAGCCACCTGCTAGTGGTGCCAAAGGTCCCCCCCCCTCCCGCCCGCCCCACTCCTGAGAACTGGGCGCCGGGCAACGGGGAGTAGGGCTTGCTGATGCTGTGATGGATTTCGGTGCATTTGGCAGCTTTGCAGTTGCGTTGACAATAGTCTGTGGAGTTTTAAGAGATTTCCAGTATCATCTAGCACTGCTTTTTGGAGGTGTACCAGTTGGTAATAAAAAGGCTTCTCTGTCCTCAAACACAGTGGCAGGGTTTGCTGGAAAACTTGCTGTCCAAACAAATTCCTTGTCGTACTTTAAATCTTGAAATCTGGAGGGTGACTATTGTTTAAATGATTTGATTTTGAAGCTTTGGTGTTCTTTTTTCTTTTTTTTTTTTTTCATAAATGAAAAGTTCAGCCTTGCATTTGTCATATGTATGTAATTTCAGTTTCTGTGAAGGCAGATAGAAAGCAAAGGAAATCACTTACTTCTAAGATGAAGTTTTCTTCTAGGGTATCTATAGACCAAACGGATTCCAGCATACAAAAGGGCCCATAACAAATGGGTTAATTACATACGCTATGGCTTTTAGAGCAAATATTTCTCTAAGTCTGTAACCTCAGTGGGTAGAATGCAAAGTTTTATGCCTATATTTGTTTACTCTTTGTGGTGAAAGAGTTAGGAGTACACATGATCATTTATCTGTAGAAGATGAAAATTTATTGCAATGTGTAGAAAGCTTTCTTCTAAAAAAAAATTTCACAGTGCACTCTCAGTGGTCTTTGGAAGTTGCAGTTATTTTTGTACTCTGTAGCTTTTCTCTGCTGAAGTCCTGTTGCATTAATGTAAGGAAGATAGCTCGTGTCTGGTCTATGGGCTATCAGACTTGATACCGTGAAAGGTCTCGTTCTAATATTTGACACAAGTGTTATTATGTTACTAAGCTTTAAGTTTTGATTTTTTGGTGTATAGTGAGCACATTACTAATAAAATACAATCTTTCATATGGTTTCAGCAGCTAGCAAAAGCATTTAAAAAGCCACTTTTATCATATGTAGATAAAAATAGAAGTGCTCATTTATTTAAAATGCAAACTAATGCATGAGTATAATATTTCTTATCAGGTTATATGTGCTGTGAATCACTGAGTTCTTTTGAAAGAGAGAAAAAGAGTGAGTAGAAAGAAAAAAACTTGAGTAATCAAACCAGAATTTTCATTTAGAAGACTAGTTGCTGCCCTAAGGTGGGCGTAATAATCGAGTCAAGATAGGAGCCGCCCTTCAGCCTTACTATATGATGTTTCCAAATGAGATTGAAACTATAAGGGGGCAGACAAAGATGTTCACGGGATTTTAACGTGGTGGGAACAAATACGTAGCTGTGCTTTGATTTCTGAAGATCACACTAAGAACCTTTAAGTCATGTTAGGGTTTCATTTATTTAGTAGTCATAATTCATTGTATTTCATGCCTACGTTAAGTTCTATTACATGCAATTTTTTGAAGTTTCCTCCTTCATGAATCATACTGGGAATACTACAGCTCTTTAAACTGATCACCTATTCTGTGTGTGTTTTGGTTTAAAATCTTTGAATGTAGTAACCTAGATTTAGCACCGCCTACTGGTTTCTTATGGAAAAATATGTTCTTTGATGTAGTAAGGAACCCACTTGGATTCTGATCAGCTTAATCATGCAAATTATTTTCAACCACTGGGAGAAAGAGTTTGGGAGATAAAGGTAAAGAGTGAAGGCAAGAAGTTGAATAACTTAATGGGCTACTGGACCATTAGTTGACCTTGTGAGTTGCATTTAAATTTTGACAAATCATCACAAAGTTAAAACAGCCTGTTAAATTTCCTAGAACTTTTCTATGGGATGCCAACATTTGGACATTTTGAAAAATCCTGATTACTGAATTGATTTCACAGTTTATGTTCCAATCTTGAACATTGTAGAGAAAGAAACCCCTAGTTGGAGTCCTGTCTTGGGTGTGTGGTTTGTCCAAACATTTTTGAATGAAATTTTTGTCGTTAAAAATGAACACATTTTCCTAATATTTACCCTTATGTGATTAAAAAGCAAGCGAGTAGTATACAGATATTTTTTCTTACTCTGCATGAAGTGACCACACTGTGGTGGTGTTATTATATAAGGGCGGAAAGTTTCAAACACATACTTACAGAGGCACTCTGTATGTTCTTAACACTGCCTTTTCTTTAAAAAAAAAAAAAAAGATTGCCAGTTATTTTCTCTAATTTTTATGAAAGATTACCATTTAGAAGAACTACTGTATCTATGCAAACAAATGATGCCGTTAGAATATAAAAACAATGGAATAGAAAAGTAGTAAGCAATGCACATACATGTGATATGCCAAAAATACTGTATTTTCCTAGTTAGAAGAATCATGTGCTATACGAATAACTATTTCTTAGGTAAAAATAATCATTTTTTTAAATGAGCTAGTACAAAGTGTGTGGAAAATATCTGATGTCTGTTACATTCTTGAAAGCTTTTACCTTGAGTTGGTGTATGGTCATGCTTTGTTTACTCTTTACTGGTATTGCAAGAAACTAATCATACAGTGTATCAAATCAAGTAGAATTCTACATTGGAAGCAGAAGAGAAGCAGGTATTGAGAATTGTTTGCATGGTAGAAAGGAAATTGAGGCCAATATGTTATTTCAGTTGCATTTATTTATTCTCTCTGACTTTAGAAAACTTTTATTTTTAAATGCTTTTAGCTGTGATTTAAAAAAAAATACTTATTTTTTCAGTTCTTTTATCACATTGCCCTTAAGAAAAATTCTATTTTTTGCATAAAAAACTGTGATAATGATGAATTTTACTCCTGAAATTTGTTTATGGAGCTCTGGAATGTAATTAAAAACTAATTTTAAAAAATTCCTCACTAAAAAAAAAAAAAAAAAAAAAAAAAAAAAAAAAAAAATTCCTCACTGATCTGAAGTTACTTTTATTATTTTCTTGTTCTTTCGTATTGTTATTATTTGCTACTTCTAGTGACTTACACAGCTGCCCTTAAAATCCCATTTTCATAACTCAATATGATTTTTTAATTTAATAAATTTCTCTTTAGTAATTGGCAGTGGCAACATAAACTTGCACGTTTTTGATGACAAGGATAATTAGTTTTGCTATGCTGATTTTGAGAACAATAATTATTAAATAAAATTTAGGTATGTATAGAAATCTAGTTACATATTTAGCAAGCATTGCATAAATTTAACATTTGTTATCACACTTATTTTTATCATTAACTTTTGAGCTGTGGAAGAGATCTATGTAACCCAGGCATTGCCAGCTTCTGCTAGTTTTACTTTATTCTCATAGCTTTTAGATTTTCAAGAAAATATTGGGGCATTTTTTCATTGTTGTCATTCTTTGTTTTGTTAGACTTCTTTCTCTTAAATAGCAAACTTATACTGTGGACAATTGATGTCATATGTTCTGCAGTTCTCTCACAAATTACATTTTTTTTGTTTGTTTTGCATTATCTTGCTGTCTTCTGGGGCTGAAACCTGGAGAATATAAAGGCATTGATTTCATTTTCTGTCTATTCCAAGCTGCAGAGAAGGCAGTGGGAGAACTTACTTAGTGGTTAGGATAAAAGTGTTCTAGACTGTCCTTGGAGACTCTTCAGCTGGGGTCAAGGCTGTAAGATTTATTCCTTGAGCCATGTATAAATCTAAACGAAGAGAATTATAGTGGAGAACATGGGAACCCTGTCCTGCTTTTCTGAAAGATGCAATGGAATAAAGAAAAATTAGAGATTTTATTTGCATAAATGTTTTATGAAATTACATCTAACTCATCAACTTTTCTATATATATTTTGCTTAGAATAAAATAGTTGAATATTTTCTCTAAATTTTAAGAGTGGAAATTAATTGCATTCACACAGAATCCATGTGTATAGAGGCACATTTTAAGAGTCATACGGTAATTGTAAAAGGTAAAACGTATTTTGGAGTCAAATGGAACTTGAAGTGAGTACAGTTCCATTTGTTTTCCATGAATAGGTAATATTATAAGTAAATGGTATAAATATAGTAAATAATGTAAAATAATGATATTGCTTTATATTTTTGAGGAAACTGAGACTTAGATATGTAACTTGCTTAATGCTCCACAGCTAGCATAGGGTAAAGTGACAGGAATGTCTGAATTGACACCTTATATCCCCCTTATGTTCCACTTGTGGAGAGGAATTTGTTTTGTTTTGTTTTAGCTAATCTAATACAACTGCTACATCCGTATTCTTGGTACATAATTTAAAACTGCTGTAGTCACTGTCAGTAGTGTGTGCTGTGGCCAGAAATAATAGAAAATGGCACCATTTACACTGAGACATTTACTGGTCCTGGAAGGACATTCAAGTAACCACAGCATCACAAATCTTTCTATGACAGTAGTATTTTCTGAAGAGAACTGAATCTTGGAAATTTGTGAGGAGATCTCTGGTACTCTGTGGTCAAGACAAGATTAGATGGTTCTATGTCTATAAGTAGCTTTGCAGATAACCAGGAAAAAACAGTCAACAAATATTTACTTTCTAAATATAAAATGTAATCTATATTTGAGGCTTTTGCAGTGTCAAGTGGAAAATTAGTCCTCTGCACAAGGAAAACAGAACCACCAATTTTCATAACACAGCAAGTCTATAAATATAGGTGTTTCTTCTGTCTACCAGCATCTCACTATCAACATCTTCTCCACCTCAGAATTCACTGTTGCACATATTTGGTTGTGACAGCTTTTTCAAGCTTATTTTATCTATTTGTTAATAACATAAAACACTTATAACTGCAAGATGTTATTTTAGGATACTGTTTTTAATTGCTTCCTCAGATGTGTGAAAGAGTCTTCCATTATTAAATAGTTTCCTTGAAACTTGAAACAGTGAATATTTTTCAATAAGGAATAGGAAACATAAACCACAGCGGAGACAGTGTGAATGAATGTGATGAAATGGATTGCAAAAATGTTGATAAATCTGCACATCCATAAAAACAGTGGATTTGAAGGCCAACACAGAAAGACTCTAAGAGCTGCCTTTGTGTTTTGGATTCTAGATAACTTGAAAACTAGTGGTATGGGGTGCCTGGGTGGCTCAGTTGGTTAAGCAGCTGACTCTTGATTTTGGCTCAGATCATGATCTCAGGTTCTTGAGATTGAGCCCTGTGTTGGGCATGGAGCCTGCTTAAGATTCTCTTTCCTTCTCCCTCTGCCCTCTCCCCTTGGTGCTTGCTTTCTCTCTCACTACCTCTCGGAAGGAAGCAAGGAAAGAAAGAAAGAAAGAAAGAAAGAAAGAAAGAAAGAAAGAAAGAAAGAAAGAAAAACAAGTGTTATAAAACAAAACCAGAAAATAAAGTTATCTAGAGGAGAGCCTGACTTGGCGGGATAATGGTTCAGTTCTGGACATAAAACTGATTTAAAGTTCCAATATGAATTCCTGGATAAAATGACCAGCGTGCAATGACATTCAGCTTTAGAGCTAGAAAACACACTGAAAGAGATATTACACACATATCTATGCTAAATCTTTAGGAGGGAATAACTCACCCAATGGCAAATATTTGGGAAACATCTGCAGTTTTTTGAGTGGATGTAAAAAGACCTGGTTAAAGGCAGAAAAAGAGGAAGGGAAGAGTCCTCTCTGAAGCTTAGGAACGTATGTGTGTTTATGTAAAGGAAAAGTGTTACTCAGCAGGGCTAATGCTGCATAGGTTACAGGAAGGTGAGGCTTGGGGAGAGCTGTGGGAATTCTAGTTTGGAATGGTGGGTGGAATCGGTGATGAAAATCCACTAATTTTAAATCCACTAATTTTAAAAAGGAACTAAAATGAACTTGAAATGAAAAATTCTGCGTATTATGTGACAGCATCAGAGAGGTCAGATCCCAAGATTGTATGTGTCATGTGCTTTTATGTGTGTGTTTCTCTGTGCGTGTGCATGTAACATGATCTCAATAGAAAGACCATGAGAAGTTTTCATGGAACTAGGTATGCTGATTTTGAATTACATTTGGAAAAAAAAAATCAGAGATAGCCAGGATAATTCCAAAAAAGATGAGGCTAAGCTGTCAAAGATTCAAGTATACTATGGAGCTTTTAAAAATAAATCCATTTACTAGCTCGGTCTCCTAAAAAGTTTTTTCTAAAATCCAGCAGCAGTGAGCACATCTAATGCTCAAACTGTGGTTTCTAAATACCATTTCCTACTCAAGGGTCCAGAGCTTTATAGAGAATTAGCTGATTTTAAGTCTGGGGAGAAAAAGCACAAGATGAGCCTGGGATATCTCATCATGCCAGAGGTAGGGAAATATCCAAAGATGAGTAAGACTGTATCAACTTTTATTTGTAAACTATATATAGAGAGAGCCAGCTTGAAGGGCCTTCCATTTGCCAAATTCAGATAAGTTTGAACAATAGATGTTGGATTTGCAGCTTCAGGAGTTTCTTGGGTGAAATTTGAAACTGGCCCCCATAATCAGAGGGTAAGGAGAAACTGAAGCTAGAGGCACATCAACATTAGTCCAGATTGTGGGTGGCAGTTATAATAAGCAAGGGAATTTACATAGAGTGGTCCCAAGACAAGGAGATCTTTGCAGCTACCCACCAGCATCTTAAAAGTTTATATGGAGACCTTGATGGAGTTCAGTCACATATCCAGTCTGGATGGGCTCACCAGCACATTATCCTCTTAAGACTGTGTACTAGAAGAGTAGAGGAGAGTGTGGGGATGGTGGGTGGAAAGTACATTTCAAGGATGTTAGAGGAGGTAAGGAGCATCTGATTGTCTGGGTCCAGTTTGAAGGTCATCCAGCTGTCACTTCTCAATGATCTGCTCCAACAAGAGTGACTGTAACAAATTATAAAACATTGATTGAAGTAAAATCCTTGAGTCCATAGTGAAACTCAAAAAAAAAAAAAAAAAACAACCCACACACAAAAAGCAGAAAACAATTCTGATGATAATTAAATTGAAGGAAATAGTTAGCTTTTTTTTTTTTAAAGGAGGAACTCTAGTTGATGAGGGACTAGATCAATATGAGTTGATTTCTGTAAGAAATGCTAGAATTAGAAAATGACTGTTTATAACTCACAGTGAAATAAATAATTCAGTCAACTATCATCAACAGGTGCTAAAATCATTAGTTAAAAGTATTTGGGGAAATAACATATACTCATGGTGCTCAAATATTCCTTCTTAATTGCTTCTAGCAGTTGTCTTTTTAAATAACTAAGTGATCAAACCTAGCTTCATTAATAGACAGCCTGATGCCATGAGCCTCCTGATGGATGTAATATGAAGTCTCCATCCGGCACCATTTGTGAAATATTGCTAGAATGTTTAAGCCGAATCTAGTAAAACCTGTTTAAACTTAACTTTTAGTTTACAGAAAAATGCAGGGAAAGAGGAACAGGTTAAACTTAACGTGAGGAAATAGACAACTTTCCAAGGTTTAGTATTCTGCATTGAACATACCAGACATGTGGCCTGTTTCTTTAAAAGTCGTATCATGGTAGGGAGAATTTTCTAGATTAGAAGAGAGCAAAAGACAAACAAAGGCAGTGCTGGAAGCTGTATTTGATATCCTATTAATAAAAAACACACACAACAGGCTCAAACCTTGGTAGAATTGGGAAAGTTTATATAGAGACTAGATAATAAATGATAATAGGAGATGCATAACGAGTTATTTAGTGATAAGTGCCATGCATTCTTATGAGTCATCATAAAATGTGTGTGTGCTGTATCTGCAACAAATCATCACTTACTCATTTTTTAAAAAGATCTTATTTATTTATTCACGAGAGACACAGAGAGAGACAGAGACACAGGCAGAGGGAGAAGCAGGCTCCCTGTGGTGAGCTCAATGTGGGACTCTATTCCAGGACCCCAGCATGACCTGAGCCAAAGGCAGATTCTCAACCAGGTGCCCCCTTGTTTGTCAATTTTTGAATGCCTAGGAGAGGTTATGTGGATTTCATTGTACTCTTTCAGATTATCTGATTTTTTTTTTCAGTTAAAATGTTGAAAAGTCAGTTAGTTGTCATTGGAAAAAAGCATGTATATTAGAGCTGAACAGAAGCAGAAAGAAGTCCAATTGCCCATGTTTAAGATCATATGGGGTCTTGAATGTATGAAGACAAGAAGTAAATGAAGTTTAGTTTAATGCTAATCGTGGGACCAAAATCTTACTCAAAATCTGAATGCATATTTACTTTTTCCAGGATGGAATCCCCTAGCAAGAAGAGATGGAACTGTAAGAATGAGGATGGTAATTTTCAGGAGCAAGTTTCAGAACATTCCAAAGAGTTGGTGTGATCAGTGCTAGCCAAAGGGAGAGGTTCACATCTTAGAAGAGGAAAGAAATTGAGTCGGTTTATTAGTTAACTGAATTCCTTATTTATTCAGCCATGTTCTGGAGGATGGAGATTCAGTGGTAATAAGACTAATAAGGACCCTGCCTGTTGGGAATGTTGCATGTAATGGTGACTTTAGTCTTCTCAGGTAAGTGCAAGGTCATAGGTTGAGATGAACTGGTATGGGGATAGGAGCTTGGGGAATATAGCCAAGAATATGCAAAAGGTCTCTCAAAAGATTCTAGAGCCATAAAGGGGAACATAGCAAAATGAACAACAATTCATCACATTTTAGTCAACACAATTACATCATTTTCTTTAGCAGTAACTTAGTCTGTGATCTGAATGGCTCCAGCAAACAACTGAGGTTTACATGATTAGAAGATTAGCAAGGCACGAATAATGCAAAACAAACACCTGGGCTTTCTAAGGATAGTTGATTATGTTACAGAAAAGAAGGGTGGTAAATCTGGGCTGAGAAAGGAGGCAAGGGCAGTTCCGGAAGATGCATAAACTAAGGACAGGCAAGAATTGAGAGCCTGAAGTCAGGATGAAAACTAATAAATAGCAAGTTTTACTATTTTTTAATAGATGAAAAAAGAGGAGAATATTATTCTTCCAGATTTTGAAGTGGAACAGAGTCAAATAATGAATACATTTTAGAGTTTGGGAAGGCATGTGGCTAACTAAGGTTGCTAAGATTGAGAAGCTAAAGCAAGGTGAGGAGAGCCTGAACGTTAAAGTGTAATTTAAAGAAAGGAGTTTTTAAAAGATTTATTTATTTTTAGAGAAGGAGAGAGAGCACACACACGTGCACACTCAAGTAGCAGGAGGGGCAGAGGGCAAGGATCTCAAGCCGACTCCAGGCTGAGCCCAGAGCCCCACCGGGGCTTGATCCCAGGACCCTGAGCTCATGACCTGAGCCTTAATTAAGGGTCCGAATCTCAGCCAACTAAGACATCCAGGCACCCCTGGAGAAAGGATTTTTTAAATCTGTAATTGCAGACGGGAAAAAGGTGGAAAGGAAAACTTTAAAATGTGTTAAAACCTATCAGTGACATTTCTAGAGGTTTATACTCAACTGATGCCATAAAGGAATTTTTTCACTTATGTAATTTTAGTTCTCTCTTTTGGAATATTATGACGAGAGCTGTAGATAAATAATGTTTGCATCCATCTTGATCATATTTGGTTAGACTATTCAGGTAATACAGAAATTCTGCAGTGGTGACTGCAACCCAGAGTTGAGTTTTGTAAGGAAGTTATTGATCAGAACCAGGGAAACTAACATAGGCTCCTGCAATTAAACACTTTCTAAATATAACAGCAAGTGATTCAAATTTAAAGAAGGTTATAGAGTGTTTGTTAATGTATTTTGTTGTCTAGGTCAAGCTTCTTTTTTTTTTTTTTTTTTAAGCCAGAAGTCTTGTTAGGTAGACAGACAATGCTATTGTTACTGCTGGATCCCTTGCTGCAGCGGGCTACGACCTCATTCCATTTATAGACCAGCCCTTATGGGTCAGACTTGACTGCTAAGTGCTTAGTCATATTGTGCCTCATCTTTGTTACCCCTCGGAAGAATATATTATTATCCCAGATAGTAATACCTGGGAAGACATGAAATTCAGACAGATGGCTTGTCAAAAGTGCTGTCAAATGTCTGACTAAAGATCTGAACACAAGCCTTCTTGCTCCACACTTTTGCATCCGTGCCTTGTTTAAAAAATGGAGAAAAAGAGATATTTGAGTTGTATGTATGTCATTAGGTCAATGACATTTGTCTAATAAAATAGGCACACTACAACAGTTCCCTGTGTATGGAAGATTTAAGTACACAATGCTTTTATTCAGAATGGTGCTGCATTAGATTGCGATTCTTGTCCTTCTCAGAGTCTGCTGTAAGTGTCTCCACTCTGTGCGTAGCTGTGAGATTCTGAACATTTGTCCATTCATTCTTCCACCATTTATTGGAGGTCTGTTGTATGTAAGTGTGTTTTGGGAGATTTAAAAACCGAGAATAAAACAAGACACTGAACCTGTCCTCATGAACTGACAGCGTATTTGAAGAAGGAAATGGTGCATATGAAAAGTGACAGTAATCAGAATTAAGAAAAGTATAGATGATTACTTATGGTTACTTAGATTATTAAGGCACTTCAAACATTTGGAATGCAGTGCCTTTCTTCCAGTGTCTTTGCAAGGTCCTCAGATTGAGAGATTTGACAGTATTCTCTTGATGTATCGAAAGTTAGGAATACCTGAGTGCATACAGGGGAAATGAGTAGCAGGAAAGGAAATGGGCCAATGAAAAGGACAACAGCAACCAAAAGATCTAGAGAGGGTCACCTGGAAAGGAAATTGGGAGATGAAAAGGAATGATAGACTTTTGAAGAAAAAAAGAGGTCAGCAATAAAGAGGTATGGGTAATATGAGTGTATAACTTTGTATTCATATTTTATTCACTAAAATGAGTTCATTATTTGGGAAAATGAATTTCATTTTGGAATATATTGAGATTATTCAAAATTTTATTTTATTTTATTTTTTTATTCAAAATTTTAAATAAAAATACCTTATTAGAAATGCTTCAATACTAGAAAACTTATAAAATGAGTTCAGAATATTTAGGTGTTAAAAAAAAGAATATTTAGGTGTTTTAGGTGGACAACAATATACAGTGGATCCTTGAACAACACAGGTTTGAACTGTTCAGGTCCACTTATGTGTGGGATTTTTTTTCACGGTACAGCACTGTAAGTATATTTTCCTTATGATTTTATTAGTAGCTTTCTCTATCTTAGTTGTAAGGATACAGTGTATATTACCTGTAATGTGCAAAATACGCATTGATTGTTTTTTTTTAAGATTTTATTAATTTATTTGACAGAGCCAGAGAGTGAGTGAGAGAGAGAGAGCATGAGCACAAGTAGGCAGAGCACAATAGGCAGAGAGAGAAGAGGGTCCTACTGAACAGGGAGCTCAACATGGGGCTTGATCCCAGGACCCCAGGATCATGACCAGAGCTGAATACAGATGCTTAACCGACTGAGCCACCCAGGTGCCCCATGACTATTTATGTTTTCTGGTTAAGAGGCTATTAGTAGTTAAGTTTTTGGAGAGTCAAAAGGTATACTCGGATTTTCAACTGCACAGGTATCAGAGCCTGTAACCCCTACATTGTTAAACAGTCAGCTGTCATTTTATTAATAATTTATACTAGTGATGTACCTGGATGGCTCATTTGGTTGAGCATCTGCCTTTGGCACAGATCATGATCTCAGGGTCCTGGGATTAACCTCAGGGGTCCAGCTCCCTGCTCAGTGGGGGGTCTGCTTCTCCTTCTCCCTCTGCCCCTCCCTGCCCCATCCTGTTGCTCTAAGAAATAAAGTCTTAAAAAAATTTAGATTACTGAGTCAGTAGTATGAAGATATTTTTAAATTTCTAGTATTCCATCACGTCTATAATCTTTATTTCAGAATTGCTAGAGCTATCCTTCTGTATTCTAGACCTCCCTCCTGACATTGTTGCAATTTAGAAAAAAAAGAAATAAAGAAAAAAGAAAATGTAGAAGAGGCAAGAAGAGAAATAGAGGAGGAGGCCAATGGCAAGACATTTTCAAGATCAGCATTGTGCAGGTGAAAGAGAAAGCAAGCCAGTGTATGTAATTTTAAATTTTTTAGAAGACATATTAAAAAGTAAAAAGAAACAGATAAAAATAATATTTGTAATACATTTCTGTAACTGTATCAAAATGATTATTTCAACATGTAATCAATATAAAACTATTTTTACACATCCTTCATTTTTTTTTGGTACTAAGTCTTTGAAATCCAATTTGTATTTTACATGTACAGCACAGAACTAGCCAAGGTTAAAAAGTACTCAATAGCCAATGTGCCAGTAGCTATGACTAGGATAATGCAGATCTAGAGGGTTCAGAAGTCTCAAGACTATGTCATGTTTGAAAATTTCTTTGATATCTTGCTCCTTAGCAGAGACTAGCCAAGATACATTTTGAAATACTCTCTGATTGTCTCAATTTTAGCTTTTACTTTCTATTAAGAATCTAAACTAAAGTCCACTGAAGTTCATCTTTGCTAAAAAGTGATACTGGGGTGCTTAGGTGGCTCGGTTGGTTAAGCGTCAAAGTATGTTCAATTGGCTAAGGAATATTAATATTTGTTCAATAACTATTTCTTGAAAATTTGCAACTAAAGTCCACTGAAGTTCATCTTTGCTAAAAAGTGATACTGGGGTGCTTAGGTGGCTCAGTTGGTTAAGCGTCAAAGTATGTTCAATTGGCTAAGGAATATTAATATTTGTTCAATAACTATTTCTTGAAAATTTGCATTCTGTGTGTCATGAGATACTTTATTTTTTATTTTTATTTTTTTAAAGATTCTATTTATTTATCCATGAGAGAGAGAGAGGCAGAGACACAGGCAGAGGGAGAAGCAGGTTCCATGCAGGGAGCCTAATGAGGGACTCGATCCCATGACCCTGGGATCACGACCTGGGCGTGAAGGCAGGTGCTAAACCGCCGAGCCACCCAGGCTGCCCATAAGATACTTTATAACGCAAGAGAATGGAGATTTTGGTGTAGAAGTGACAGACGGTGATAAATTCCCTAAGAGGTTGAAATAAAGTTCAGGGTTAACATGGTATCTTATTTTGTATTAAATCAGGAGATTAGCTTCCATATGTAACTCCACTCACAAAATATAACTCATAATAAAGTGGGTAAAGTCAAACCACTTTTTGATGACTGTATGTAGAATGATACATTTGAAAAGAACACCACAAATTTATAGAGTATTAAACAATTTGTATTGTCTCCAAAATTGAAGTGATTTAGTATCTTTGGTTAAAACTTGTGAGTCACTAAAAATATGAACATTGAATGTTGACCTGTTATGTCTCATTATTTGATTGTTTCAGAGCTAAGCCTAAATCAGTTTTCCCTATTCTCTTTACAGGCCTTCCAAAGTGTGTTCTTTTATAAGTGAGAGGGACTGTGTGAATGTGTGGAATGGGTAGGAAGGGAATTAATTGCTTATAAGAAGCTGTAGGAAATGGCATTAGTTACCATATAGAATCAAATTAGAGGAGTAGCTCTCATTCTTCTTTGTCCATTTTTTTTTTTGAAAACATGTCCCTTTGTCCTTAAAGATGCATGTATGAGATTATTAAATTTAAATAAGTTTTACTATGGGATAGATTTGTTGTTTTTGATACCTATACAGGGAGTTGGAAACACTCAAAGCATACTAATTCCAGATTTGGGGTTCAAAGGTTTTGACTGAGTGTGCCATGGTTTTGATTCAGTTGTGTAACTGCAAAACAATTTATCTCAAAATATTAACCAACAAATCAAACTTTTCTCCTTCATTTCAAAAATGTTCCTTCATTTCAAAAAATGTGAATTTGGTATTTTTACTTACCTAGTGATCATTATGTTGGTGTGTCTATCAGACATTCAATTAGGAGATTAATCCTTAGTTGTTTTTTGATCTTTCTTTGGTGAGGGAGAAGGAGGTTAATGTATCTATATTGAAATCCCATATATTGAAATCCCATAATCTCATATTAGGCTTACAATATACCTGGGAGAGAGAAGATAAGTTTGGATTTTTACAGGTGAAAATAAATGGTTTGGTCTTACAATTTCCTTTAATATAAGGGGCAGTATAGGGCAGCCCCAGTGGCGCAGCGGTTTGGCGCCACCTGCAGCCCAGGGCATGATCCTGGAGACCCAGGATCGAGTCCCACGTCGGGGCTCTCTGCATGGAGCCTGCTTCTCCCTCTGCTTGGGTTTCTGCCTCTCTTTCTCTCTATATTTCTATGAGTAAATAAATAAAATCTTTAAAAAAAAATAAAATAAGGGGCAGTATAGAATATTACTCATTCTCAAAATTCAGATTTTTATTTTTATACTCTTATTAGATGATTTCCTCCAAATAACTAAATTGATGCATATATTCTAAAAAACCTATATCTTTAAAAAAATTAAGTCAAAATGGAAAATGCTCAGTTTTAAAAAGAAGCATTGTTATTATGATAGTGTTGATGTTGAAAATTTAATCACATACTAGTGAGAAAATTCAAAATTACATCTTCCTTTTTATTCATATTGTTTGGTATCAATCCTTACCATTTTTGTTTAAATAAGTAAGGATATAATTTTTAGTAAACATTTGTAATTATAATAATACTCATTTTATGAAGTCTATGCATGATAATCACTTATAAACATTTATACATATACTGTATATCTAGTAAAAAATTGCACTTAATATACTTTTTTAAAAAAAATTTATTTATTTATTCCTGAGAGACACAGAGAGAGAGAGGCAGAGACATAGGCAAAGGGTTTAGAAGCAGGTTCCATGCAGGAAGCCCGATGTGAGACTCGATGCACGGACTCCAGGATCATGCCCTGAGCTGAAGGCAGACGCTTAACTGCTGAGCACCCAGGCGTCCCAACAATAAACTTTAAACACACTGTCATGAACTCTTATTTGCAACATAATTTTAATGGCAATGTAGAATTTCACAATATATTTTGCTATACCCCACTGTGAATATTTGAGTTGATTCTCTGCATTTCCTTTTGATTTTTATTTCAAATAGTGTTTATTCTCATACTTAACATCTTTTTGTGTTTATTTTAGTCCAGTGTTGTAACATTACATGCACTTTTAATTTGTATGAATTCATACATTTTTAAAAGATTTTATTTATTTATTTATTCATGAGAGACAGAGAGAGAGAGAGAGAGAGGGAGAGGGCAGAGACACAGGCAGAGGGAGAAGCAGGCTCCATGCAGGGAGCCCGACGCAGGACTTGATCCTGGGTCTCCAGGGTCACGCCCTGGGCTGAAGGCAGATGCTTTAACTGCTGAGCCACCCGGGCATCCTGAATTCATAAATTTTTTGGTTATATTTTTAATGAAAACAAAACCTTAGCACTTTTCCCAGTGTTCAGGAAATTTATCTTCTTGTCCAATATTGGTAGAAAAACTCTTGGACTTAAGTTGTAGATGATATTAAGAAACCCCAGATCACGTGTAGTATATAATCTATTGAAGGTATTTTCAGGAGCAGTTTTTTCATACCTTTCATGATTACTTCAGAACCTAACCACCAAGAAATAGGCTATGTAATCGTATTTTGTAGAATATTTTTCTTGCATGGGCAGTGACATTTTTGAACACTTAAGTTAAAAAAATTACCAGAGCTTTTAAAATTTAAAGTTTAAAATGTTATAATGATTTCTTACTATTTTCACCACATATATATGTATTAATGTTTTGAGTACTCTGGTTGCTTACTAGCACAAATAATAACACTTTTTAGTAATGTATCTCTCACACATGGAAGTTACTCAAAACATAACATAAAAACAGAATTACATGAGAAAGGAGTAGAGACATCAGTATTTTCTTGTAGTTGGAAATTATTTCCAGCAATACAACAAAGGAATGTTAGTTTTTTTGAAGAAGAAACAAATGGAAATGAGAAAGATGCTTGTGGCATTTATCATTTATCACTCAGGGGAATTGGGTTTTTTACCTGCCATAAGAAGAGTGCCTGGTACTGTGAGGGGAACCTGGGTGGTTCAGCTGGTTAAGCATCTGAATTTTGATTTCTGGTCAGGTCCTGAGATCGAGCCTTGCATTGGGCTCTGCTCTAAGTGTGGGGCCTGCTTAAAATTCTCTCTCTCCCTCTCCCCCTCTCCCCCTGTGCTCTGTCTCTCTCAAAATAAAATAAAACAGAAATCTTGAAAACACAGAAAAAAAGAGTGCTTAATGCTGTGAGTCTTTTCTAGGGGAGACAAACTGTACTAACATAGCCTCCTTTGGAGTCTTCCAAAGTTGCCAGGATGACTAGAATTTGCAGAAAAGAACTAGAACCATTTGGTGCCCAGTTTTTTTTGTTTTCTTTTGTGTGTGTGTGTGTGTGTGTGTGTGTGTGTGTGTGTGTGTGTTTTGTCTGTTGGGTGAATCACAGTAGAATTCTGAAAGTACAGGAAGAAAAGAATAATTTTCTCAGTATATTATTCTGAACTAATTTTAATGGAAGTTTTCAAGTGCTTTTCTTTCACTTACTCTTGGGTTAATTAGGGTTTTCTCCTATTGCATTATTAATGGCAATAGTAAAAAATTGTGCTACTCAAAATAGTATCTGTGGCCTAGTGATTGCTGGTTGAAGACAAGGAATTGAGACTTTCCTACAGTTGACAGAATAATTTTATATCTTGTTGTGTCTTTTTTTTTCCTTATTTTTTTCTAGTAATATATATTTAAAAGATTTTATTTATTTCTGGAGAGGGAGGAAGTATGCCTGTGAGTTCTCATGAGCGGGGGAAGGGTAGAGGGTAAGAGGGAAGGAAAGGAAGAGAATCCCAGGTGCACTCTGTGCTGAGCTCAGAGTCCCATGTGGGGCTTGATCTTATGACCCTGCGATCATGACCTGAGCTGAAACCAAAAGTAGGACATTTAACAGACACTTAACTGATTGAGCCACCCAAACACCCTTTTAGTAGTACATATTCGTTGTATTTTATAAAATGTAACATTTCATAAAAGGTCATTCACCATAAATTGCTTGAGAAGTATTGGTCTAAAACGTAACACATTGCACTTGTGCATATTTTTTCATTTTTATTATTTTTTTTGGAGTTTTTTTTGTTTATTCATGAGAGACAGAGAGGCAGAGACATAGAAAGAGGGAGAAGCACATTCCTTGCAAGGAGCCCGATTGTGTGATTATGTTTATCTTGAAAATAAAGATGGTGTAATTCATTCACTACTCATATTTATTCATTTGCTTATAAACATCAACTGACACAGTGTTAAGTTACTCATAGACGATACAAAAAACATTGTCCCATTGGTAATGGGCTCACAATCTCCAGGGAAACCTAACTCTATGAGAGTAGTTGCCCCAGTGTTTATCGAGCCAATAGACATTCCTAGAATTAATTATATTATTTAAGTATATATACATATATGTAGATATATTCATACATATATAACACTTCTAATGTTTTTGTTTTTTTAAACCTCTGGCATTATAAAGAATTGCCTAAAACTTCAAAATAAATTACACAGGTGAGTCACATTGAGCTCTTATTATAATGTAATAATTCTGAATAAAAACAGAAAAATGTCACAGAGAGACTAATATTGATATTCTGAGTATTCACGCAAAAGATCTCAGCAAATATCAGAAGTATTATTGACAGAATTACAGCTCTGCAAAAGAAAATAAGGAAAGAGGAGCATGAAAAAACTTTTCTTTCTAGATGAAAATATCTGGGAAATACTGATAAGTTCAAATCTATAAATAGTATTCTGTGATTGTCTTAAAAGATAGAATACAGGTTTTTAAATTTTTTTATTTGCAAAGATCTACATATTTTGACTATCAGGTTATGTTGAATGCATACACAGTTGCATCGCAAAATCACGTGTTATTACTGCCTGCAGGTTCATTATATTTACATATCCTTGATTAACATCAGTTTTACCTAAATCTAGTTACTTTTCTTCATCTTTGTCTATTTTTTGTTTGCTTTTACAGAAATGTTATCTCGCCATGCTGTGTTCCCCAAAGTACCACTGTGACATTTTGCTTTTTTAAAAATATTTAGTGGATTCTTAAATGTATCTTTTTTGTGCATGCCATATGTTCAGCTCTTGTCTCAGATTTCTTCATAAAGCCTCTGTGGTTATTTCCGTTATCATTTCCAAAAATAATTTACTCTCAAGACATAATTTTAGTAAGCAAAAGCAGTGTTCAGTATTACTAGGTTTAAATAATATAACAGTTTCTTTTATAAGGCATAGGCATACAAAGTATGCCAGATTTCTGAGGTCTGTTATTTTTAAAAGTTCTATTTTATAGACGTTGGGCTGGAGGATCAGAGGGATTAAGTTAGTGGCCCAGGGTGACAGGGCTACTGAGTAGCAAATCTACAACCTCAGCCCAGGTCAATCTGATGAAAGTCTATAATTCTGACCCACTAGGTTACTCTCATTTCATAATACATCCTATCTTAGGTAGGATTTCAGTACTTACACGTTACCCTTTGTCTTATTCTGTGTGAGCTGCTCTACCGGAATATCATAGATTGGGTGATTTATAAAGAATAGAAATGTATTTCTCACATTTCCAGAAGCTGGGAAGTCCAAGATCGAGGCATCAGCAGATTCAGTGTCCGAGGAGGCTGTCTTTCTGGTACAGAGAGGGCTATTTCATGATGCGTCCTCACATGGGAGAAGGTACGAGGGAGCTCTGTAGGGTCCCTTTTATAATGGCACTAATCCCATTCATGAGGGCTCCATCCTCATGATCTGATCACATTCTAGAGGCCCTACATCCTAGTACCATCACATTGGGGGTTAGGATTTCAACATACACATTTTGAGGGGACACAGAACATTAAGTCCATGACACCCTGTCATTTGATGTTCGTTATTTGTTCTAACAAGATGCGTGTTGACACTTGAGAAAGTCTTTGAGGCCATTGAGCCCAGATACTGTTCTCAGGGTACAAGTACTGAGCATTTGCTCCCTTGGCTGACGACAGGTAAAGTGACACCACTATAAGTATAAAGAGCCCCCCCCCCCCACTGCAGTCATTGTTTCTGTTATCTTGGTAAAATAAACAATCACGTGAAGAAAGCCATATGGTTGGAAATCAACCTCACGAAGTTTTTTTCTGTTTAGAAATTAAATATTGATTACATTTGAATTGGAGAGGATCCCAAAAATATTATAAAACTAAAAATATTATACAATCTCCCCTTCAACACATATGCAGGGTATTAAAAGGAAAAACCACTGACACTCTTTATCTGGAGGTTTTTTCTTTTCAATATTCCTTGACTTCGAACTGAAGCCTATTACTTGAAGGAACGAGTAACCTAAATTCAGGACATCTTTGGTGAGGGGTAAGGTGGTGGTGCTAGAAATAGCAGTCCTTTTCAAAAACACTAAGTTAGCAATAAATTTTTTTTTTAATTTTTATTTATTTATGATAGTCACAGAGAGATAGAGAGAGGCAGAGACACAGGCAGAGGGAGAAGCAGGCTCCATGCACCGGGAGCCCGACGTGGGATTCGATCCCGGGTAAGTTAGCAATAAAAAGAACAAAGGGAAGTCCATGATTTCAAGGCATTTATCTTTATGAATCTGCATTTAAAAGTGTGGTCTGAGAAGGAGAAAGAAGTAGGTAATTGAAAGTTGTAATCAGTTCCACAAATAAATGATGAGTATTGCATTAGTTAGCTAGGGCTAACAAAATCCTAGAGATTGCTGGCTTAACCAACAGAACTGTATTTTGTCACAATTCCAGGGGCTAGATGTCTAAGATCACAGGGTTGTTGGCAGGTTTGGTTTAAGGCCTCTCTCCTTAACTTGCAGCCTCCTTGCTCTGAGCTCTCATGGTCTTTCCTGTAGATGCTCACATCCTTGGTGTCTCAATCTCTTTTTATAAGAAAAGTAGTTATACTGGATTAGGGTTAACCCATGTAACCTCATTTCACCTTAATTGCCCCTCTTAAAGGCCCCATCTTCAAATACAGTCACAAGCTGAGGTCCTAGGGATTAGGACTTTAACGTACACATTTTGTGGGACAGGATGCGGTTCTTAACAGGTGTCAATCATTTCAAGCACTGTGGTAAATACTAGGGGAATGGTTTACAGTTCTGGCTTTCAAGGAGTTTGCAGTCCTTGGTGGCATAAGATAAGCGATCCTTGCCATGAGTGTGTCTTGGCACACTTGGCCTGGTCTGGGGGTGGCTTGAGCCTTTCTCATGCTACCTAAAATCCGGTGACTTTTGAGTAGCTGGGAAGGTATCTGCAGTGACTCAGAATCTTTTCATTTTAAGAGAGCACTATTCTTGTTAGAAAATGTAAATATTTCGCTAAGGTTACATGTATGAGACACTGGGAAAAGAGTTCAGTGGGAGCATATGATTAAGAGCTGAAATTAATGGTGTACACATTTAATTAGAAGGCTATGAATTTAGCCCTTTAAGTGGGGAGTTTGAGTTGTCAGAATAACTGATGATCTGGAAAGAGGTGAGGAATAAGAAGAACAAGTTTAGAATTATCTCGGTGAAGGTGTTATGTATAGTTGAAGTGGAAATGGGTGAATCCGAGAATAAGGAAATTTAGGCAGGAAAGTGCTTCTTTCACAGCATTTATGCTCAGTGTTAGTGAGCCACAGCAAGGCAAACCAGTGAGGAGGTTGGAAAGATTGAATAGGTCAGTGGAAGCGGAGAGAGAAATTATCAAGAAAGAGGTCTGTCAAAGTAGAGTCTATCAGAGTTCACAGTTTGTTATTTAAAAAGTTTATAAATACAATTTACTTGTTAGAGTATTTTTGAGAGGGAAGACTTTTTATTTTTTTTTTATTTTTATTTTTTTTTATTTTTTTTATTTTTATTTTTTGAGGGAAGACTTTTTAGCCACAAAACCTACTAACGACTGTCTGATATGAGTCAAATCCACCATTTTTTTGGTCAACAATTTGAGTTTTCTTTATGTGCAGTGTATACATATCCCTTGATAGTCTTTTAGTAATACTGAAGATTGGCTACATGAAGTTCTTTTCTGTAGAGTAGTAAATTGTGAAATCAGATATCAAATTATTTGCATTAGAGAGTCATCATTACCACAGGGACCAAAAGTTTGAATTTTTTCTCATGTCTTTGCAAAATAATTAGTTTTTTTTTAAAGATCAGTATTTTCTGTCTTTATATCTAAGTAAATCAGATACACTAATAAATTAGAAAAAGATTCATGAGTTATCCTTTTCCCTTCAAAACATGATTAGCACATTCATCTTTTTAGATTTCCTGTTGGAGCCGGAAGAGCTTATCTGTGTCTGGTAAGTTTTTTACTAGTCAGCAATGAGCTCTTTTGTTGTAGTTATGATGTTTCTTAATCCCTTCAGAAGGAGCTTCAGCTTTCTAGAAGGAGGGTTCTTAGCCCCTCGAGTCTAGAGAACCTGGAAGACCAAAGACCTGTGTGTAATTCCTCCCCTGGCTTTTGAGCTTACATCACGTTTGCATACCTGAGCAGATGAGTTTGCCCATCTGTAGAAAGTTCAGCTTCTTTGCCCTGTGTGATTATTGGAATGATGGATAGAAAAAAAAAAAAGCACTTTGTGTTATTCAAATATATGATCTCTTTTTTTAAGATTTAGTTATTTAGGGATCCCTGGGTGGCACAGCGGTTTAGCACCTGTCTTTGGCCGAGGGCACGATCCTGGAGACCTGGGATCGAATCCCATGTCGGGCTCCCAGTGCATGGAGCCTACTTCTCCATCTGCCTATGTCTCTGCCTCTCTCTCTCTCTCTCTCTCTCTCTCTCTCTCTCTGTGACTATCATAAATAAATAAAAATTAAAAAAAAAGATTTAGTTATTTAAAAAAAGATTTATTTATTCATCTTGGAGAGAGAGAAGGAGCACAAGCAGGGGAAGGCAAAGAGAGAGCAGGGGAGAGAGTTTCCAGCAGACTGCTTGCTGAGCTTGGAACTAGCTGGAGACCATGCAGGGCTCCATCCCAAGACTCTGGAATCATGACCTGAACTGAAATCAAGAGTTGGTCACTTAACCAACTGAGCCACCCAGGTGCCCCTCAAATATATGATTTCTTAAACAAATGCCAAATTTCACAAAAATAAATAAGTTTTACTTTTTTAAAAAAAGATTTATTTATTTATTTTAGGAGGGAGAGGGAGAGAGAAACCCAAGCAGACTCCACGCTGAGCATGGAGCCTGTCGTAGGGCTCAATCTCATGACCCTGGGATCATGATCTGAGCTGAAACCAAGAGTGGGCCGTTTAACCAACTGAGCCACCCAGGTGCTCCCAAAATAAGGAAGTTTTAAGCAAGGGTCTCAAATGAGGCTGAAATTGACTCTTTGTGATATAAGAGGGCTCTCTAACATGACTACCTGGGAGTAGCAGCCCTTTCTAAATATGAACCTTGTTGTATATAGCATCCCAGGGTAAAAAATAAATAGGAAGGCCATTTAGTTGGAAGATTATACCAGCTACATGAAGCTACCATGCCTGTGGGAGGTATGCAGTACTTTGCTTTGATTTTGAATTGGTGAATCTTATATACACACATACACTTGAATGCATAAATAATAGTAATAAATAATAACAAAAATATTAAAAAGACTTAACTAATAAATTAACAAATTTTGCGAATATACTCCCTCTTCTCAAAAAAGCTACCCATGTAAGATATTACAAAGAGACTCTATTTTCCAGATATTTTTCAAATATTGTCTTTTTGATACTTCCTGATGTCCAACTATTTTGCATGCACTTTTCCAAACAACAGTACTGCTGACTTCACAAAAGATGAGTGCTGGCTTTTTGTGAGTTTCCATTCACTGGCCCCTTTTCGGCCCCAGTTACAAACTCTGTGAAAGCTTTTTGGTTTAAATCTGGTGTATTATATAAAACACACCTTTTGAATCAGAGAGGTCTGGACTCAAATACTGGCTTTGCGTCCACCTCTAAAAGTTTTCTTTTGTCATCTGGCAAGGGGGGAAGGTAACATCTACTCTAATGGCTGCAGTGAGGATCACCTTTAATAAACTGAACCACCACAATGTTTTTAATTAATGATTAATTAATTAATGATGACTTCTTTTCTTTTTTCTTCTTTTCTTTTCACTCTGTGGCTCTTACGTACAGTTTGGAAACATCTGGGTGTTAAAAAAATTTCAGTGCTCTGATTGCAGCCTTAAAACTCAGGTTTATGGGGACTTACGATGGAGCTTGGAAATCTGCATAATAGAAGTTCCTCAGTTTATTTTAAGGCGCCATTGGGATGAGAACCGGTGCTATATCAAGTAATTCAAAAACATTACAAAGTAAATTTAGCATTCTGGTGTAGAGTGTCTTCGTCACCTTTCCAACCCCAACTCTGTGAGTGTGTGCACACACATGCTCCAATACAACGACAGCGTTTGAAGAGGTAGCTATCAATTGTTGTATTACTCATTTTATTTACTTTTCTTTTTTAGGATTTATTTATTTATTTATGATAGACATAGAGAGAGAGAGAGAGGCAGAGAGATAGGAGGAGGGAGAAGCAGGCTCCATGCAGGGAGCCCGACGCAGGACTCGATCCTGGGACTCCAGGATCACACCCTGGGCCAAAGGCAGGCACTAAACCACTGAGCCACTGGGGCTGCCCTGAATTCTACTTCTTTATATGCTGTCTAGTTTTATAGCTTCAGAACTGTACATGCTTGGTCACAAATAAATGTGTGTGTATCTTCATTATTTTTCAAATTTTTAAAATTGCTTTTCCAGAATCTTGATTTTGGCAGCTGATAAGCCTTTAGGTGTTGTGTTTAATATTTTGGTAACTGGTCTCCAATACAAGTATAGATTTCTCAAAATGGAATTTTTTTTTAACAGCCTGCTTGTATCGCTAGAGGCCTCAGTAATGCTAGAGCTAGCATGAGCTGCTTCTCTTTCTCAATTAGTGGGTCATTCATCAAAACAATATCTCATTAGCTCCAGCAAACATAAGAAGGATGGTGTGATGTAAACAAAATATATACAAGCACTTATTAAAAAGTCCGAGTAGAAATGAAGTGTAGATCACCTGCTGTTCTGGATCATTCCCTCTACCAGTGCAGAAAATGAAGAAATGTTCACAACATACTCTGTTTTGTTTTATTCATTGGCAGAAGCCAAGTTGTAAGGTCATGGGCCACTGAAACTTTATTTTATAGTTTGCTGAACATTTTTATTATGTTTTATTTTCACAACCTTAATTCTTTATAAAAATGTTACTCTGTACCAATTATGCCTATTTGTGAGACACACGTACATGGATTATTCATTTCACTCCGTTTTTGTAAATTACATCATCAGCAGCAGCATGATCCTAACCAATTTTATGTACCTATGGTGTTCTAGGCACTGATACATGAACGACTAGCATAATCTCCATGTTGTTTATATAATTCTAGAGAGTAATAATGCAGTTGTGTAATGATGTGTAAATGTTGGTTTCTGCCTTAATGTATTTTATCATTTCATGATTACCAATAAAAACCAGCACCAATTCTTGAATACTAACAGAGTACCAGGTATGATGTAGTCATTGTGTCCAGTATTGGTACCATCTCTGAAAGGTAGACGTCTTACTATCCCCACTCTATAGATGATGGAACTGAAAGCTTAGGTCACTTGCCTGTGTCACTTAAGCAAATAGCAGAGCAGAGATTTGAAAATCCATCTGTCTGACTCTATGCCTGACCCTTTTCTCACAAACAATCGTATTTTACCATCTTGGCCTCCACTTCAGGATTGCTTTTACCCGAAGATCATTAAAATTAGAGTTCCCGGAGCCCCTTAGTTAATTCTCTAACAACTCATCTTGATTTGAAATGCACAGCTACTAGCTTTCCAGTCACAGTTTGGACTGGAGCCCAAAATGGTCTATTGAGTGTTTGGTTGTATAAATGACTGCAGCAACTTGCCATCTTCTCCATCAAGCTACTGAATAGTAACGTAATTAGATCTAGCACTTAGATTTTGCTTCCTCCCATGATGTTTTTATCATATGGTGATTAGATTACAATGTCAATGATTAGTGTGCGTAGTTTCTCCACTCTAAGCAATAAGAAACTCTCTGTTCCATGTTTGAAGTTGGCTGCTGGGTTAATCCACTAACTGCCTGTACCTTGATCCAAAATTATATACTGATGAATAGTGATGAATTCCGTGAAATTCAGGAAACTGCTTTGTTGGCTGACACTAACGTGTTATGATTTGACGTGGCTGTGTATAAACATTCGCACTCAGTCAGAGCCCCAGGAAAAGAGAGAATTCATAGAGCTGGAGCACCATCCCTAGGGAAAAATCTATGAAGGCAGGGTAACAACAACAACAACAACAACAACATTATCAAAAACTTATTTAGTACCTGTCTATTGCCAAGCAATATTCTAAGCACATCGCATGCATTCATACCTTTAGTAGATACCATAGCAGTGAGGAAATTGAGGTACAGGGAAGATAAGCCTAGGTCACAGAGTACCAAAGCCAGGATTGCAACTCAGGCAGTTTTATTCCAGATTCTGTGTGGTTTTCTTCTTTAACATTTTTATTGAGTCATCATTGACATATAAAAATTATGTATATTTACGGTATTCAACTTGGTGTTTTCATATATGATACATTGTGAAATGATGAACACAAGCTAATTAATGTATCCATCACCTTAAGATTCTTTGTTCTTAACCATAGTGAATTCTGTCTTTCATAAAACCTCATATGGACATAAGTGTAGTTCTGAGCATAAAATGGAGATTTAATTTACGTGAGGATTTCTAGCACAGAAGCTGATAATTCTGAATATAAATTTTGAGTAAAAAGTATGTTTGTGAATTACCATAGTTTTTCCTCATAAGTAAACAGAACATTTATTTATTTCGTGTTATATTTTTTTACATGAAAAATGCTGTTTTAGCCTTTTGTCCTGCCATAGGATTAGTATCTTTTGTTTCTTTATGTTTTATTTTTTCAAAACTATTTCCAGGATGTAAGTTGATGCAATTCTCATAACATCAGGTGTTTTTGGGGCAGGTGTTTTTTCTAAATCCATTAACAAAGAAATTAATCATAGAGACATGTAATGGGTAGCACAAAATCACCAGCAAGTGAATTTGAGGTTTGGAATGAGAACTCGAATTTGATTTCCAGAGAAGCAAAGGCTATTGCATCATCCAAATTTTGATGGAATAGTTTTAGGCTTCAAGAAACAAGATTTTAGTAGCAGTATGTGAAGCTGTAGATGCAAGTAGTATAAATAAGGTAAAGGAAATGGAAGAACTGTACAAATAGGAATGTTCCCCTATTGAGAAATAAGAAATAATTTCTTATTAATAAGAAATAATTTCTGTATCCGGCTAAAATATTTATGAGTATTGAAAAAGACCAGTATTCTCCTAAACATGCTTTTTAAAAAAATTACCTTTTCATATTTCAAAGTAAGCTGTTTTATGGGTAATTTTTATTATGAAGAATTTTATAGGAAGATTTAAGTACGTAACAGAATGATGTTTCAGTAGTAATTAAGTAATAAGATGAAGTTCTTCATTTACTTTAAGTGACCAGAATGGATTTTTTTTAACCTCTAGAATTGTTCTTATAACCTGTGTCAAGAATTATCTGTGTTCTCTTTACTTTTTGTATTATTCTCAGAATAGAGATATAATTAGGGGTTCCTGGGTGGTGCAGTCAGTTAAGCATCTGACTCTTGGTTTCAGCTCAGCTCCTGATCTTAAGGTTGTGAGATTGAGCCCTGTGTTGGGCTCAGTATAGAATCTGTTTAAAGACTCTCTCCCCTTTGCACATGTGCTTTCTTCCCTCTCTCCCCCTTTCTCTCAAATAAAAAAATCTTTTTAAAAAAGATATAATTAGTATTTGCTTTATTGTGTGGATATAGATTTCTGCACTTATTAAAATATTATTTTATGTTTAAATTGAATATTATTTTGAAAATAGGCATCAGAATCCATTTAAGGGCTCCTTATATATCTTAAATTTGTTTTATTTGGAATAAATAAGCTATGTTTTTTTCTCAAAAGGAAATCATAGGTGTGGATTTGTGTATTTTGGTTCAAGATAAGTGTTATCACTTACAGTACTGACACAGAACACGGAACACAGTACTATGACAGAACACAGAAAGTTGACACAGTCAACTTTCATAAATCCATATTCATCATTTTTAAAATAAATCCATGACATGAATTTCATGTTTCTCGCTAATTACATTTGAAAAATATAATAATTGCACATTTTTATTTGGATTTTGTCTTGAAAATATATATTTGAATGTTCAAAATTAACATATGTACACTATGGACAGTTTTATATATATATATAATTACCAATGTACGTACCATACATATCCTTAATATATCTTGTTAGTGTAATAATGATTCCCTTATATAAAAGTATACACTCTCACAATATTATTGGAAGTTGAATGAAAAAATAATGTTCTGCAGAGTGGAATAAAAGTTTTATTAAAATCCTATATTTATATTTCTACATTATTACCACTGTTTCAGTTTGCTTTGTCTTCAGCTAATTTAATTTGCTATAGTATGATCTGTCATTGTTATCAATTGTCACAACCTTTACCTGATATTTTAGGTCAGTTATTTACAGAATATGCTAAATTAGGTCATATTACAGTTGTTAAACCTTGGGTGGGAAACATAAGACAAAGTAATGAGACACCATGTAAACCAGCTTTGAATAATGAAAATTGGTAAGTTACATATAAGTAATTTGTATCATTTTACATACATAAAATAAGCCAGAATTTTGGGTGTGTTTATAAACTTCATTTCTCATCATTGGGTGCATGTGTATAGATTGAGATACTGTATGTCTTTGTGCTTTATCAAATTTATATAAACTAAGAGGAAATACTATATTTTCATACATCTTCATGTATTTGGCATGAATGCAATCACATATTTACCAAAAAGCCCAATATTTACCTGAATATTTCTAAAATATGCAATAAAACTTATTTTGCCTTTTTAGCTATGTATTAGAATTTTCAAATAATTGTGGAAGAAGTAATTTAATTAACATTATTTACCATACTAGCTCTGGTAATATATATGTTCATATATGTGTGTGTATATGTACACACATAAATGGCAAGAATTGTTTGAGGCATTTTTATTGAATTGTATGTTAGCCCCTTTCCAGGAAAAAAACATGTTGTAATTAACTCAGTGTTATTCTAGGTGTGGGTTTTGGGACCCTAGTTGCTCCATAGTTTTGTTTGAAACGGAGAGTGAACATTTAAGAGTGTGTAGAGAAGCAAAGCAACATATTTATTTTACTGATTGAGTCTGATGAACATTTTGGCTTGTCTTTTTGTGTGTCATGTTTTATTTTATTTTTCTACTAATTATGTTTTATTTTATCAGTCCACCACAGACTGTGGGGAGGAGGGAAGAAGACCTATCCTTCATTAGTTGCATTTTAAAAACCACTGATTTATCTGATTCATGATTCAAAAAGTTCAATGTACGACCAAAATATGATACAAAGTTTAATATTATTAGCTGGAAAAATCCTACTACTTGAGTAAATGTCATGTCCATAAAGTTTTTTTTTTGACATATAAAATGCAAAAACTGGCATTACCACTTGAATAATAACATTTTATCAAAATGGTCATCAGCGCTCAGATGGATCCTTTCTGTTTATAAAGAGAATATTTACACCTTATTATTTATTGATTCCGAACTATGTAAATGATATTACATTAAAAATACTCATTTGATGGGAATGAATATATTAAGTACAGATAAATTGAAATTTTAATTATTTATAGAAAAAAGTCCTGGACCATATTTTTTAATTTATCTTTTCTGCAACTTGCTTCTTCATTTTTCTGCCTTTGGCTCTTTAACCTTCACTGTTGTCTTAGATAGGCTCTCCCTGTCTTACAGACAGTGGCTTGTTTATCTTTAATCCCTGGGCCAACCAATACTTTATTCTCTACTTCTAAAGATGTTCACTTCACTTTTATGATTTCTGGGTCAAACTACCCACACTAACTCATTCACCCTAGAGTGTGCAGAGAAGAGACAAATAATTTTCTTTCAGATTTTATTTATGTATTTATTTGGCACAGAGAGAGAGAGAGAGAGCGCACAAGCAGGGGGAGAGGTAGAGGGAAAGTGAGAAGTAGGCTCCCCGCTGAGCAAGGAGCCCCACATAGGGCTCAATCCCAGGACCCTGAGAGATCATGACTGAGCAGAAAGCAGATGCTTTTTTTTTAAGATTTTTTATTTATTCTTTTTTTAAAGATTTTATTTATTTTATTAATGAGAGACACACACACACACAGAGGCAGAGACACAGGCAGAGGGAGAAGCAGGCTCCACGCAGGGAGCCTGATGTGGGACTCGATCCCCGGACTCCAGGATCACGTCTCCAGCCAAAGGCAGACACTAAACCGCTGAGCCACCCAGGGATTCCTCCCCCTCTTTTTTTTTTTTTTTTAAAGATTTTTAGAAGGCAGATGCTTAACTGACTGAACCACCCAGGTGCCCTGAGACAAAGAATCTTGAAAGAATTCATTTGAATTCTTTGTATTCATTTGAATAACATATGCATGTGGCAAAAAAAAAAAAAAAAGTATGAAAAGGCATAAACTAAATGTACGTCTTCCTCCTCATGCTCCCTGGGAGAAACCATTGCCAGCTACTTGTATAAGAAAATAAAAGTATATTTTCCCATATAAAGACATATACTCACAAAAAAAATCCTTTATGAAGTCAGAATTGATAGTCTCACTGAAATGTGAAAGTAAATGAGTATTTTTGTGAGTGATGTCACACGTCTGCACTTGCACATCACCTTTCCTCCTCCCCACAGCCTAATGCTGTGATCCAGGGATAATTACCCTTGGTGTACAGGGGAAAGTCAGTCTTACATGTCGAGTTTGCAGGGATGCTACATCCTGAATTTGGGCCATGGCAAGTCTGTTCCTAGAATCTGTACAAATGTTTCAGGTTTAATTTGATTAAAACATCTTTGAAAAAATCTAACATTTTGCTTAGTTATGAACTAAAATCTTTAGAGTTTATGGGGAAAGTGGACCTTGGTTTATAGCAATTTGTGTTTCCATAACCAGATCAGGAAGAAAAACAGTATTATTTTAATAAAAATCTCAGCAGAGTGAAAAGGGAATATAAAGTTCCTAATAAAGGAACAGTAGGACAAAATAAGAATTAGCTTTTAAGAAACGGTGAAGAAGATGGCAGGTGGAAGGGGGAATAAGAAAAGGATAACACTGTGAAGTTATGGAGATGAGCAAAATGTGCAAAGATCAGAAAGCATGAAATAAGCACTTTCAAGACTGAGTAGTTGAGCCAAGAGGATGAAAGAGGCGTAATACATTATCAAATTGTTGCTGCTTGGGTCTGTAATGGACTTTTTGTTCACTTGCTGCTAGTTGGTGGCACAGACCCTTAACTTCTTGGGAAATATTAAGTATAAATCAGTGCTATCTGATAGAAATTTATGCAACGAGGGAAGTGTTTCTGGTTCTGCACTATTTAGGACAGTAGCCACGTGTGGCTAATGAACACTTAAAATGTGGATACTGTGACTGAGACACTGAATTTTTAATTTTATTAGTTTCAGTTCGTTTACATTTACATAGCCACATGTAGTTGGTGGCCACCACATTGGACATTGCAGATATAATCCAACTGATTGGGATCCCTGGGTGGCGCAGCGGTTTGGCGCCTGCCTTTGGCCCAGGGCGTGATCCTGGAGACCTGGGATCGAATCCCACGTCGGGCTCCCGGTGCATGGAGCCTGCTTCTCCCTCTGCCTATGTCTCTGCCTCTCTCTCTCTGTGACTATCATAAATAAATAAAAGATTTAAAAAAAATAAAATAATCCAACTGATTTCCGTATTATAGTAATATCAGTCTTCTGTTCACTATTCCATTTGAGCTCATTCACTTTCTAGGTAAAGGTGGGGCAGCAGATATGACTGGTCTTGTAATCAGTATGCTGTTTTCTGTCCTGAAATTAAATTGGGACTAGCTTACCTATATACACTGCTCGTAGATTAGCATCTGTAATAGTAATACAAAGGGCTGTAGTGGGTTAGAGTCCTTTTCAGTAGAAGCCTGCCCATCACTGAACACAGCTTAGCCTCTGAGCTTGTGCAAACTTTCTGTTTCATTAATATGTAAATCTTACCTTTGGTAGGTAAGCTCTTTCAGAACTGTGATCCACTTAGCGTGTTCTTGTTTCCCTGTGAATAATCGTTCCAAACATGCACATTTTACATTTTAATTCACTGTGTGAGCTTAGTTTTTAGAAATTACTGTGCGATTTAAGGTCAATATTTTCTTTTAGAAAAAAAGACCATTATAATTTCTAAACTAAAAACTGGGAAATTCATATTCAAAATCAATTACACATCGCAAAGTATTTAGAATATAAATATATTCGAAATTATTCTTCCTTCAAGATATATGGTCGGAATATTATATTAAATTAAATAGTTATCAAAAGAGGATACCCATGCAATATTAAAGAACTGGAGTCTATTTACCACTTTAAAGCAAGAGCAGTGATACCACTAAGAAATCATTTTGAATGACAGTTGAGAACGCAAGCTTTTTCCAACCACTTGTATAGCTCACTTGCATATATTTTTTTTCAGGCTTGTACAGATTGGCCCGTATGTGACAGACATTCTCAGATCCACCAGAAAAGCAGAAGGCTTGGAAAGATTTTATGATACATCATCCTGGGAAATAGTTTGTCTCATTACCTGCTCTTTCATAAACATGCCTGTCTTTGATGTGTCCTGCATAATCAGGCTGTAAAATGATGGTTGAGGATAAAACTAGTGGGATGTTCTATAAATTAATCACTGATCCAGTAGTTTAAGCATTGTATTAACATATTTTCTGGGAAAAAGATTAGACTCTTTTGAAGATAGATTCTAGAACATTGTATTTCACTACTTGTGAAAAGTATGGGCAAGCTACAGCCATTTCTTTTAGGTGGATACACCAGTCATAGATGATTTAATTGAGCCACTTTCCAAGTTGATAGGAGAGATGATGATTGTGTTTAATTCTTTGTGGAGAGTGAGTGGGGCATGTAACCCTTTATAATTGGGGAGGAGTTAATCAGGGCTAGTTATGCCATTTCAGTAGAAATACTGCTTAAGCATTATTATCTTGCAGAATGATAGCCTCTTGTATATTATCAAATTTAATATGCCTTCAAATGTAAGATTCATCATTATTTTATGTACTGATAACATGGAAAATGCTGTCAATTAAATTATGATATGCCTTTACTTGTATAAAATGGCTTTCTTTCAGAGATGTTAAAAAATGCCTAAAATGTATGCCTAAAATCCTCTAAAATAGGATAATAATTTTAGTACAAACAGAGAATCCTTTGATGGAAATCCTTTGATGGAAGACTTCATGTCCTATAGGTTAGGACTTTAGTGACATTTCGTCGCCCTGTAGAATATTCCTATGTCCACATCTGATTCAGATTCCTTTTCTTTTGGCTCCCACAATACCAGTGTATAGCTCCATGGAAGCTTAACTTAGCAATCAGATTATGGCTTTTCTGTACCTACCATATAATTTCTGAGCATCAAGGCATTTGATAGAGCTTATTCAAATTTCTAGCATTCTCCCTGGTGTACAGTTGGTGTTAAATGACTCATGAATAAATAGATGAACAATAAAAACAAGTGGGTGCTGATGAGGTAGCCACAGTAATAAATGAAATTCTTCTTTTTAGACTTTTCTAACAGACTAACAGTATCACTTTCCTACATTTGAATTATAATTCAGTGACATTTTCAGGTTAAGCTGGAAGCTGGAAAATTTAGTGCATACCTTGGTTGATGTGACATCAGAGACACTCCTAGAGTTAATCACGGTGAACATAAAAACTATAGGCAAACAAAGTTGAGACTTTGTACTATATAGATTTTTTTCAGTCTTATGATCCACTTCCTAATTTTCACTCCCTTTATAATAAGTGTAACTTAAAAATGAGGAAGACCTTTCTATTTTTTTCTTTAAGTGGTGGAAGTAGGCATATTTTTTTCAAGAGAAATGGATGAGATGCGGGGTGGAGAATAGCAGAAGTGAACAACAAGAAATAAAATGAAATTCTAATATTTGAAAATTATTAAGTACTAGTAACTATAACTGGGTCTAACACAGAAAGGAGGATCTACGAGGTAAGGCACTAAAGACATTGGAAGCAAAACATTACTGCTATCCTCATTCTCCTGAAAAAGTAATGATAAGTAAAGACATGTAGACAGGCAAAGAGGAATCATGAGATAGGTCACACACTCTTCCTATGACTGGGATGATATGAAACTAAAGAATTAGGGACCTTTATTGGGTAGCTATGGCAATGACAAAGATTAGATATTTTGGATATCACAATATTCCTAACCTGGTCATCTAGATGAATGTTTAACTAGGGTATTCTGGAAAGTTTGGACACCCTTGTATGCATAATTTTGATGTGGTCATACAAATCTTATTAACAAGGTAGCTAATTGTAATTAGGTACTATATCAATTACTCATCTCTTAAAAATGTTGCATTACCACTTTAATAGGTTGATGCTGCTACTGTTATAAAAAAATTATACACTCAAAATTTCTTTAAGACTGAAACATGTTTATTTCATATTCGTATGTTTCATTCTTTGTTTTGTCATCTATGTAGATGTAATACATTTTAAAATGATTTTGCTTGATAGAACATGCATAATTTTACTGTGAATTAAAAGCCAGTATTTCTGTGTGTGGTGAAATATGGTATAATTTGTTTCTAACAGATTTACAGCTGGAAAACAGATATTCTTGTAACACTAACTTGTGAGAAACATTGTTCATCCCGGAAATGATTGACAGAGAGCTCATTGTTTTATAATACTTTCTTGAAGATTATGGTAAATGATACTAAAACGAAGAAAAAATATAACCCACTTCCAAATGTCTTCCTGATTTTTACATAAGAGCATAATTTTTATGCTCACATAATAGCTATTTGAAATGATTTCCATATTAGCCAATATTTTATTTCTCCCAGGTGATGAAAATAGCCACTCATTTGAGTTTCTTCTACAGTGAGTTTTATGCAATTAAACCAAACAAGAACAATTTCTGTAAACCACAGTCCGGAAAAGTAAAATAGAATTCGTACATTAATGATTAGGAGGTCATTATTAATATAACTACTTTTTTGTTTCCTTTACATTATTAATTTTTTTCTCAAATGTATTCATTTTATGAATCTAAACTGTATCATCTTAGTAAATCCCACTGAACTATAAATCATTTAAAAATATTCAAGTATGTCTATATCATATGGTATCAGGATGTATCTTGCTGAACTTTATATAGAAACACCATCTTCAACACTTTCAGGTGAGGTAAAATATATTTCTCTTGTATTTCCTCCTTAATGATATGGTTGACTGTAAAAGAACAATAATCACTATTGCCTCAGAGTAAATAGGCTTTGAGATTCATTAACCACCTTAGTTTTGCTTCAGCTATTAATCTGAGAAGGCATTTATTACTTTGCATATTACAATGCAATAGAGAATATTCATTAATTAATTCCATTGGGAGATTTTGGTACTACCATAAACAACATTTAAAAAATATATTAATCTTATAGGCAAATAGAAAGTAGAATACACACACACATACACACACACGTTACAAAGAGAAGCAAACCTGCAAGTTATTATTTTCACATTCATGGAGAGACAAGTATTTATTTATTTTTTTGAGGGATAAGTATTTATAACTCAGGAATTCTTCATAGGAATATAAGTAACAAGGAATAGAATTTGATGGTGAGGGGAATCAGCACAGCATGCGGTTAAGTGCATAAACTCTGGTGAGACCTTGGGTTTTAATATTATTGTGTTGATTACTAGCAGGGAACTCTTTTTTTTTTTAATAAATCTATTTTTTATTGGTGTTCAATTTGCCAACATATAGAATAACACCCAGTGCTCATCCCGTCAAGTGCCCACCTCAGTGCCCGTCACCCAGTCACCCCCACCCCCCGCCCACCTCCCCTTCTACCACCCCTAGTTCGTTTCCCAGTTAGGAGTCTTTCATGTTCTGTCTCCCTCTCTGATATTTCCCTCTTACTTTTTCTCCTTTCCCCTTTTTTCCCTTTCACTATTTTTTATATTCCCCAAATGAATGAGACCATATGTTTGTCCTTCTCCGATTGACTTACTTCACTCAGCATAATACCCTCCAGTTCCATCCACATCGAAGCAAATGGTGGGTATTCGTCGTTTCTAATGGCTGAGGAATATTCCATTGTATACATAGACCACATCTTCTTTATCCATTCATCTTTCGATGGACTCGGAGGCTCCTTCCACAGTTGGGCTATTGTGGACATTGCTGCTAGAAACATCAGGGTGCACGTGTCCCGGCGTTTTACTGCATCTGTATCTTTGGGGTAAAATTGCTGGGTCGTAGGGCAGGTCTATTTTTAACTCTTTGAGGAACCTCCACACAGTTTTCCAGAGTGGCTGCACCAGTGCACATTCCCACCAACAGTGCAAGAGGGTTCCTAGCAGGGAACTTTTAAGCAAGTTATATTTCTTCACTAAACCTAGGCTTTGTCAACATGTAATGAAATAAAGATAGCGTCCAAAAGACAGTGTTTAAGGGGCACCAGCGTGGCTCAGTCCATTAAGCATCCGACTCTTGATTTCAGCTCAGGTCATGATTTCAACGTCTTGGGATCAAGCCTGACTTCAAGCCCCACGCTCAGGATGAAGTCTGTTTGAGTTTCTCTCCCTCTGCCTCTCCCTTCACTCCACACTATCTCTCTCTCACTCTCTCAAATAAATAAATAAATCTTAAAAAAAAGTTTATAAACAAAGTAATGTAATTAAGTACCTTGTATTAAACAGGGTATTGTTAAATGTCTGTGGTAATGCTAAATGACTCTCCCCTGCTATTATTGGATACTAGAGTGATATAAATGTGTTTTCACAATCATATCATGACCCAAAGGGAAATCTAAAATGAAATTGAGAAAAACATAACACTTCTTGTTTTATATATACTTGGATGTTGGTTAGCTGGAGTGCAGCTGGAGGGATAAAATCTATACTGCTAATCCCATATTCCTAGGACCTGCCAGCCTTGTTTTTGTTGTTATTTATAATGTAGTAATAATAATAAGTGGTGCCTAGATGACTCAGTTAAGCATCTGACTCTTGATCTCAGCTCACATCTTAATTTCAGGATCGTGAGTTCAAGCCCCTCATTGGGCTCCATGCTGAGTGTGGAACCCACTTAAAAATATATATATTAATATGTTATGTATGTTATGTTTACATACATAAAATACATGTAATATACATATATATATAAAATAATGAAAAAGTTTGAAATATTGTGAGTATTACCACAATGTAACAGAGACATGAAGTGAGCAAACGCTATTAGAAAAAAGTATTAATAGCCTTGCTTGGTGTATTTGCCACAAACCTTCAATTTGTAAAAAAAAAAAAAAAAAAAAAAAAACAACAACAACAACAAAACAAAACACACCCACAATATCTGCAAAGCAAAAATACCTAAAGTGAAGTGCAATAAAATTAGGCATACCTGTGTTTATTTTTGTATAATCTATTTGAACTAACCATTTTGGGGTTTCCATGTAGTATGAGCAGGATAAATACTTGAGGTAAATGGATACTGTTCCTGTGGTCTGGGGCAAGTAAATGACCGTTTCTAAATCATCTGTGCAATGGGTACATTAATATCAGTCTGCCTGTAGGTTTTTGAGGGACATTTGAGTTTATCTGTCTTCTGAATAGTACATTGTAAACTACAGATACTATGCAGAGGTAAGTAATTATTATGCTTATCATACTTAAGAAAAATAAATCAGTCAATCTGTTATAAGTTGAAATTTGTCCATTTAAATAAAAAAATCAAATTATAATACTTAGTGTGTTCAGTCCTCTGTGATACATCTATGTTGTAGTCATGCACTCATTAACTTTATTAATTCAGCAGTGCATATTTAAGAATACTTACATGTTTACCACAGATACAGAAACAAATGCCATAGCCTTGACTATGGATTAAAGTGCAGAATGTTGGATACTATAATGGAAGTAAATGCCATGAGTCACAGAAGCCTAGACATGGGTTTACCTTACTGATCAGGAGATTCTGGGAGGTTTTCCTTAGACAGTGATGTTTAACTCAAGGTGGAAGATGTGCAGAACAATTTTCTTTATCTCACCTCAGGAGATAAGGAAGGAGAGAACATAGAGTGGAAATTTGTGAATAGCATTATTTCATGGGCTCAATAAAACCTCACTGATGGAATGTATTCCATCACTTTGATAGTAATCTATCTGGCCCCTGATGTACAAGAGACCCTTAAGGTTCATATGCTACTGAGACCTAACTAGCTTCTTAATGTAACAGGCAGGGGTGAAGGGAGGGGGGTGTGGGGAATGCTTTAAGAAGATCAGGTCTTGGGTTGTGAGCTGAGAGTGGTGTGATTGGTCTTGACACTTATATCTGGTTCAGATAAATACATGAACAGGGAGCCTTGCAGGAATACAAGTCCCCTGGGAGCAGGGGAGTCCTTACTGTAGCATCCACTGCCTGCTACATCTACTTTGGAGAATTTCTCCATTAACAGAATGTGGTGTCTTCAAACTTGAGATGGGAGTTGGGGGAACAGTAGGATGGAGGAGTCTTCTTTCTCATTCTCTCTCTCTTTCATTTTCCTTCTCTCTCTCTCTGCTCCTGCCTCCTTCCCTTCTTAGCCTCTCCTATTTAATATGGAATGCTGTTTTGGCCAATGAGTTATGTTAGGAGGATGTTGATAGGCTCTTATCTCTCTGGTGCTTCTGGCTAGCTCAAAAGTGGCCACCCGGAATGAGACAAAGGTTAGATAAAGTGCTTGCCTCTTTGGTACCACAGAAGGATGACCGGCCAGGTAGTGTGGGTAAGGACAGTGGTAAGAGTTTGGAATGTTCACAATTAGAAAAGCAAGAGAGAGCTAAGCAGTGTGATATAGAATGAATGACAGGTAGCAGGTGTTTTGTGTACCTTCATTTCTAGCCTAGGACCCTCAAATGTGATGAAGTGCCTCCCTTCCTCTAAACAAATGTTCGTTTCTCCGTTTATAGCATCACCATCCTCCCAGTTGCTCAAGCCAGATAGTTAGAAGTTTAGATACTCTTCTTTCCCCTCCTCTGCCCCTCCTCGAAGTTATTCTTGATTTTTTTTTTCCTTTCCTCTGTTTTCTAGTACTGCGTGAGTCTTCTAGGTTCTCTTTACAAAATGGATCTTGAATTTTTCCACATTTTTCCCCATTTCCATTGCCACCATCCTAGGCCAAGTTACATCATTTCTGGCTTAGGTTTCCTGAAATAGTCTCTTAACTGGACTTTCATGTTTACGTTCTCTAATCCATTCTCTACATAGCATTTAGAGGTGATCTTTCAAAAAATGTAAATCAGATCATGTCACATGTTGGCTTAGCCCTTCAGCAGCTTTTCATTATACTTAGAACAAATCCAAATTCCTTGTGGTGACTTACAAGGCCCTGCCTGATTTGGCTCCTGCTTATCTCTCCAACCTTGTCTTGTTCCTTCTTGCTGATTATGTTTCAGCCACAGAAGCTTTCTCATTCCTCAAAGAAGCGTTATTTTTGTCCAGTCCCTTGGCCATTTCTCTGCATGAAAATTCTGCCCTTACCTTTTTTCACAACCAATTTCTTTTCACTTTTGATGTCTCACATTTTATTGCAGCTACTCAAAGAGGACCTCTTTGGTCTCAACTTTGTGTGTTTCTTCACTCCTTTTTTTTTTTTCTCTCTTATAGCACCCTGTATATGTCCTTTGTAGTACTTAGCACAGTCTAGACTGTGTGTGCTTGTTTCTGCCTATTCTCAGTTTGCTTCTTTAGAAGGAATGCTCCATGAAGATAGAAACCGTTTCTCCCTTTTTCTACATTGTGTCTGTATTCACCAGGCCCATGCCTGATATATGTGCAGAGTCAGTATGCTTTTGGAAGAATGAAAGACTAAGAGGAAATGAAAAGTAGGTTTTTCAGTGAATTTAATAAGAGGAGCTGATCACTATAGGTAGCATCCCCAAAATGTGACGTTGATACTAATGTACAGTGGGTTAAGTATGGCTGGTTGTTTATTTTGATTGGATAGATAATCCGTACATTCAGATAAGATCTCAATCTTTAAATCTCCACAGATTTCATATGGTTATTCAGATTAGAGCTTAATCTTTTACTTCAATATTTGCTGAGTACCAGACTTATTCACACTTTCAATTATCCTTATTATTTCAATGTATTCTTCTTCTCAATCATTAAAAGACAACTATTACTCAACCTGTCAGTCAAAATAAAGAATATAAATAAAGGAAAAGATATAGAGAAAGGAAACATAAAACCACCCAACTTAAATTTTTTATTTTTTTATTTTTATTTATTTAAAGATTTTATTTATTTACTCATGAGAGACACAGAGAGAAAGAGAGAGAGAGAGAGAGAGAGAGAGAGAGAGAGAGAGAGAGAGAAGCAGAGACACAGGCAGAGGGAGAAGCAGGCTCCATGCAGGGAGCCTGACGTGGGACTCGATCCCTGGTCTCCAGGATCACGCCCTGGGCTGAAGGCAGCGCTAAACCGCTGAGCCATCCCCGGGCTGCCCCAACTTAAAATTTTTAACGTGGGAGAACTTATTGTTCAGAAGTCTGTTAAGAAAGTATAATAACTCATGCATATCTGCAGGGATTATTTAGGAAAGTAAACTACCTCGTATGTAGGTATTGTTTCATGAAGACTTGATCCGGTTAGGTGTTTGTATGTATTTATGTTACGTGTCTCTACTGGATCTCAAGAGAAAAGTATTTCTTGTAAAGGTTTGCAAAAAACTTTTAAAGGCTGCATATTCTAGGTGTTATCATTCTAAAAACTTTGTGTATAATTCTGGCCAGCCCAATCTCATGCATAATTTCACTGAGGGGGGAATTCAATAGACGCTTGTGAGTATAACCAGAAAATGATAATTCAATCAGAACTTACTGAACAAAAGGTATGTAATCTTCGTTTCCACAATTGTAGTTTCTGAATTTCATCTGAATTTCTGTTTTTGGTATTTTCATCTGAAAGTTCCTCTGTCAGGTCAGAGTCACACTCTGTAATGAGATTTTCTCCAATTCACTATTCCTTCTGACTCCCTATTACTGCCAAGGAATGATGTAAAGTTGATATGAATTAATTATGGTTACAATAGCTGTGGGTCATTAAGCACCATTCATCAAGTCTTAGAAATTAGTTTCATTATTGTAATAGTGATTTAGAAAACAGTTTTTACCCTTTGACTCTTAAAATTATTATTACTGCGCTATGTGATATTTTGGGGTCCATTTATCAAAAAGTAATCAATGAACTGCTTTGTGCCTGCCACTACAAGTTAAAAGACACCTTCCTAGCCTACAAGGAACATGTATTCAAGCACAGGATACAGACTGGTAAACAGAGAAGATCAGAGAGTAGGATAAATGCTTCAGTAAGCACAATATAGAGCTATAAAGGGAGTGGATTGAAGAGGCACTCCCTCATTCTTGAGAGTTCCGTGAAAATTTCTTTGTCCTGTAAGTGTTATTTAATCTGAGACATGAAGGATGAGTATAAGTGAGCAAAACAAAAAAGAAAAATGTGATTGTGGTAGTTAATGTTCCAGTTAGAGAAAAATAGCATAGTGTGGGAAAAAGAAGGTGGAGGAGGGCTATGAACTGGGGTGGCCAGGGTAAGCCACGGTAAGGAAATTAGATTCCATCCTGGGTGTAGAGGAAGTTTTCAAGTAGATGAGAGAGCATGCACAACATTACCAGCATAGAAGAATTTTGATAGCTCTGCTAACCCAAGTACACTTGACCATAAATGGTTGAGTTAGTATTAGACTCTTGAGAATAAGACTAACACTGGACAAAAAGGGTATCAACTCCCGAAATCCTGCAGCTTTTGTGTGCAGTTGGGAATGGTAAAAAGATCAGTGTTTGGAGGGGAGTCTCCAGAACTGTCAAAGAGAGGGAGCATCTCTGTTTGCCTGGTGATGGTGGGAAATTTGCTACGTTAAATATAAACGGCTCATCAGAATCTCATTTCTTACACACACACAGACAACAACACACTAGATAGATGTAGGAAGTCCTACTATTCCCATACTATGGTTTCCTCCTCTTCTGCCAGTGTGCCTTCTAAAAGGCCCTTAATCTTAGGTCCCGGATATTTCTGCAGTTTCATCTCATGCTATTCATACATTCACTCATTCATGGATTTATTCATACTTGGTGTGCATGCGTGCATACATACATATGTTCAGTCAGTCAATCATTGAGCCATTTCTTGGGCAAAATTTATAGAGCAAGGCATCCTTCCAGTTTCCTGGTAGGCACAATATCTGAAATGTTCTCTGTCCTTGAAGAGAAAATAGAATGTATTCAGAGTCATGACAGAAGTCTATATAAATTGCCCTGGGTTTTGTAAGGAACACAAGGAAGCTTTTCACAGAAGCAGTGGGATTTGAGTAGGGTCTTGAAAAATGAGCAAGATTTGAACACATGCACAGTAAAGAATGAGCAAGTGGTAAATGCAGAGGGAAAATGCATGTCTAATGTCAATAACCAAGTTCCTCCTGTATTTGCTGCAGCCAGGAGGGAATTTGGAATTCCTTATTCTGTAATATCAGATAGATATTCTGTAATATCCTTTGAGTTCTTGAGACTCACTGACTCCCATAACAGGCCACAGTCACCCAAAAACCCTTGTTTTCATTCCCCTCTGTCATAATTATATGTGTAGCTGTTCATATCTCTCACTAAATGTCAACATGACTTGGGTTAAAAATCTGACTATCTGGAGAATAAATAGGGACTTGAGAGTTGGGAAGCATAATAAATCTTTGAGAAGAAGGAGAAATGGTAATTAGCCTGAACCCTGAGGTATTTCCTGTCCCACTTTCTGATACTATAGATGAGGATAGAAGTTATGTTGACACATGATGTGGTATGCTGCTGTAGTGGCGGAGCCAGGACTAGAACCCATGGTTCCTGCCTTCTTGGTGCCTTTCTCCCCATGATAAGAAAATCTGATAATGTAATACAGTTTAATAAAACTTTAAAAAATTAAAATCTGAGAACTGAAGTATGATATAAGTGAAATAGACAATCACTAAAATGGTGTTTGTGTATCCCTTTTTTGTGTGCCACCCCTAATTAATTTGAGAAGTATGTGGGACATAAGTTACAAATGAATAATTTATACTTGGCTAAACAATATTTAACCTAATATAGTTCACTGATACAGGGTTTATTGTTAATTTCCATTAGTGCCAATAGACTATATAATGATATTGGTTATGTATGATTAAATTGATTCAAATTCCTAATTAAAAAAAAAAACCTATATAATGACTCACAGAATTTTTCTGTGGTAGCTGACTTAATTAAGGAAATTTGCATTTTGTTCAGTATGTTAATTAAATAATTTTTGTAAAATTTACAAGATAATTTATAAGTGGAGAGTAATTACCAGCCTCATTATTAAATATTGCAGAACAACTTATAAAAATGACACAGATTCATTCATTTAATTTGGATGAGAAAAATAGCAAAATAACATGCATAAACAGAATTTCTATTTCTTTAAATTTAATGTATTCATAGATTTCATGAATTTTTCTATAAATAATGTGAATAGAAGAAAATTTTAGCGTGTAAAATTTGTGTAGTGACATGTTAAAATATATATTGGCTGTACAGTGATTCTCTAGTTACTCTGTTTAGAAAGATTTCTAACAAATTCTGAAAGAAATGAAAGTTTTTTTTCAACTTTCATACTAGTTCGGTTACTACTATGTTCTAGTTGTTACTATTTCTTACTAATAATACCATTATGGAGCACATATTTTGTTCCGCATACTGTACTAGATTTTTTACCTACATTATCTCATTTCAGTCTGAACATAATCTTGCAAATTTGTTATCGTTATCTACATTTTACAGATGAAGAAATGGAATCTCACAGGGAACAAGGAAATTACTCTGAGTCAAGCAACCATTCAACAACAGAGGTGGTACTTAAACCCAAGCCTTTCTGATTCCAAAGACTGTGATCTTAGTTTCCATGTTAATCTGCATTTATTCAGTATACAATTATTTATTGAGCCTCTACATGCTTGCGTTCTTTGAGACGCTAGGAATGCCAGGATACATAATAATAGCTTTGACCCTTCCAGACTTTCTCCAGGAAGAGAGGATGTTTCAAGAAAGATTTGTAGTGACAGATGCTATGGGAGAATGGCATAAAGATGTTAGAAAAGGGATGCCTGGGTGGCTCACTGGTTGAACCTTTGCATTTGGCTCAGGTCATGATCTCGGGGTCCTGGGATGGACTCCCACCGTGGGCTCCCTGCAGGGAGCCTGCTTCTCCCCCTGCTTATACTCTGTCTCTCATGAACAAATAAATACAATCTTAAAAAAAAATCATTAGAACAGAGTGAGGGCAAAGGATAACGCATATCATTTCTACCTAGGAATGTTTCCTAAGAAGAGATAAACTTGAGTTGGGATTAGAAAATAAGTGTTGGATGGATAAGAGAGGAAGGGGTTGTCTAGATTTGGGAAAAGATGAGAAACCATGACACAGCATGGGGAAAAGAATATTTTTCAGATTGACTGAAGCAAGAAATAAAACTAGAGAAAAGGAAGGGGGAAAAAAACTAGAGAAAAGGGCATTTATATCATAAATTATCCTATATCCAATTAGGAAGAGGATAATAACTAATCCATAGTTATTATCGTACTGTTGAAGATTTTATAGCATTGAAAAAATAGCCACATTTTTCTGTATGATATAATGTGGATAGAATGGATATATCTGGATATAATGTGCAGTATCATGAAAGGAAACCTCCCCAGTGGGAAGAATACCAGTAAAAAGACTGTGAAAGTGGTTCAAGAGGAGGAGTAGATATTTCTAAGTATTTTATTTTTTGTTGTTCTTAAAAATACTCTTTGGTTATATGCTCCTAAGTAAATTTATAAAATTCTGGTTATTCCTCGCATACTTTAGTTCCATGTCTATAGCTGCAAATATTTCCATAGATATTGGAATATCATTAAGTCCATCAATACTCTCTCTCAAGGTAGCATTTCTATCCTTTTCAAATACTCTTTGTGAGGGGACAGCTAAGTATTTCAGGGATCTGGGCCCAGTCTCCTCTTCTAACTCAGGAATTTGAAGTACAGAACAAGAGACTGAGAAAAAAGTACAACTGTGTGGATTTGTCAATTACATCTTATGTGTGGGTATTTGGTATATGATAAAGGTGACACTAGTCACCTTTGCTAATCATAGGACAAGCAGATACTCCAAAACAGGCTTTGATAAAATCAACTAGTCATTTGGGGGTAAAGAAAAAAAATGCCCGGGCAGTGCTTCATTCCTTATTCCACTGTGGATTCCAAATGCCTAAAAAATTTAATTGTAAAAACCCAAACAATAAAAGTACCACTTATTCAAACTCAAAACACTTAAATACTAGGTTACTTTCCCCTTATTTTGTGTGAGTCACCCTCACTGCTTACCAAGACTAATTCTTTCATCCATTGTTTAAGTCCACTTGGACCAACATCATCATATTCTGGGTTCTCCTGTATGTTAATGATGCACTAACTTTCCAACTGGTCTGTGTCTTTCTCTTTATTCGAATACCGCTGCTAAACTAATGTTTGAACATGTCATGATTCAGCTCAAACTCTTGTAGTCACTTCTTACTACCTACTGGAGAGTGGCTTTCTTTCTTTCTGTGCTTCATCTGTTGACTAATTTTTGGTTGGGTAACCATGTGCCATTGATGCATCCTTGGCTGTCCAGTCTCATTTGTCTGGAATAACCTGCTGCATTTTTTTATTACTTTCCTTTTTTTTTTTTTGGTAGCCTTTTTACCTGTTTATTTTTTGTAACTTTCCATGAAACAGAAATATAAAGGAAAGCCAGATAACTCCCTTAATTTTCAGGGCATTGGGGACTTCTAGAAAAATTCCACAATTAAATTGTCCATATACTCTCAAGAATCTAGTCATTGCTAATTAGTCCTTTCCCCTTAGCGATTTCTTAACTTTGCAGGTTGTCTCATTTGTCTTTTGATTCATCTGAAAGGAATAAAAAAATTCTCACTTCTAAGAGCACAAACAATAACTTTTATCTTTTTTATTCTATGTGATAAAATGACATGTCTCATATCTCCCACAGAAATACATCTTCACTTGGTCTGTAATGATAAGAGAGAGATTGATTTATCAGATTTAACACAATTCAGCATTTCTTCCATAACTGATACAAATGTGTGACTTTGGACAAGTTATTTAACTTCTGTGAGCCTCAGTTTCCTTTTGTGAAAAGAGCTATCACTTTTGAGTGATTTGCATTTGTTGGGATTATCTTTTCCTTTCTGTCAACCTTTTAAAAATTTGCAACATCTCTCTTTTTTTTAGTTTGTAAATTTATCTTTTGTGACTTTAACCATTTATGCCTATAATGCATTCATCCTTTAATTATTCATTTGTAAGATTTTTTCTGTCTGTCTATCTACCTACCTACCTACTTATTTCAGCTTTTTCGAGATATAATTGACATATAACAATTGGGTAAGTTTATTGTCTACTTGTTTTTTTTTTAAGATTTATTTATTTATTTATTTATTTATTTATTTATTTATTTATTTATGATAGACACAGAGAGAGAGAGAGGGAGAGGCAGAGACACAGGCAGAGGGAGAAGCAGGCTCCATGCTGGGAGCCTGACGCGGGACTCAATCTTGAGACTCCAGGATCACACTTCGGGCCAAAGGCAGGCGCCAAACCACTGAGCCACTCAGGGATCCCCTATTGTCTACTTGCTAATTTGATATGCATGTATTGAAATATTATTATTAACATAGTATTAGGTAACACCTGCATCATGTCACATAATTACTATTTCTTTTTTTGTGGTGAAGAACACTTAAAACCTACTCTCTTAGCAATTTCTAAGTACATAATACACTATTATTAATCATAATCACTATGCTGTACATTATATCCCCAAAACTTACTTTAATTTTTAAAATTTTTGTGATATTTAAAATTTTATGTTTAAAATTCAGCATAGTTAACATACACTGTTATATTAGTTTCAAGTATTACAATATAGCCATTCAACAATTCTATACATTACTCAGTGCTCATCACATCCCCTTCACCTGTTTCAGACATCCCCCCACACACCTGCCCTCTGGTTAAGACCAGTTTGTACTCTATATTTAAGAATCTGTTTGTTTGTTTTTCTTTCTTTTGTTTCTTAAATTCCACATATGGGTAAACTCATATGGTACTTGTCTTTCTCTCAGACTTATTTCACTTAGTCTTATACTCTGGCTTCATCCATTTTGTTGCAGATGGCAAGATTTCATTCTTTTTTATGGTTGAGTAATATTCCATTATACATACATACACCCCATGTCTTCTTTATTTATTCATCCTCTGATGGACATTTGCTTCTGTATCTTAGCTGTTGTAAGTAATGCTACAATAAACAGAGGTACGTATATCTTTTTCAACTAGTGTTTTTGTATTCTTTGGATAAAAACCCAGTAGTGGAATTACTGGGTCATATGATAATAATATTTTTAATTTTTTGAGGAATCTCCTTATTTTACACAGTGGCTGTGTCCATTTGTCTTCCCAGCAGTAGGACACGAGTGTTTCTTTTTTTCCACATCCTCACCAACACTTGTTTGTTGTGGTTTTTATTTTAGCCATTCTGACAGGTGTGAGGTGATATCTCATTGTGGTTTTTATTTGTATTTCTCTCATGATTAGTGATGTGGACCATCTTTTCATGTGTCTATAGGCCATCTGTATGCCTCTTCTGGTAAAATGTTTGTTCATATTTTCTGCCCATTTTTAAATTGGATTATTTGTAGGTTTTTTGGTGTTAAGTTGTATTAAGTTCTTTATATGTTTTAGATACTAATCCCTTATCAGATATGTCATTTGCAAATATCTTCTCCCATTCAGTAGGTTGTCTTTTAATTTTATTGATTGTATACTTTGCTGCGCAGAAGCTCTTTATTTTTATGTAGTTACAACAGTTTATTTTTGCTTCTGTATCTTGTCTTAGGAGATATGTCCAGAAAAATGTTGCTACAGTTGATGTCAGAGACATTGCTCTGTCATGTCAGTGCTCTCTTCTAGGAATTTTGTGCTTTCAGGTCTTACACTTAGGTCTTTAATTCATTTTGAGTTTATTTTTGTGTGAGGTATAAAAAGTGGTCCAAGAACTTACACATCTTGTACCTGGAAGTTTGTAGAAAATTAAATTATTTTTATCAGTTACTTTTATTTATGAATTAAATGATGTGAAATTTGGATTTTCCAGGAAATTGTTCTGTCTAGAATTCCATTTGGTTCTGATCTGGTACGGTAGGCTCTCTTCCAAAATGGTAATTAGTGTCATTTGAGGTATTGCTGATTTTGACCCCCCTTGACTTCCTGAGATCTAGAATGTTGAAAGTCCTGCCCTCTTTGCTACAGTTTCAGTCAAGAGAAACTTATTGAGCACCTACTAACTGTAACACTCCTACAAAGAAATAAATGTCTTTAGAGAACATGCATTCTTTTAGGAAAGTTTAATTCTTCAAGATGATAAGAGAAATGTCAGAAGGTCATAACATGATTCATTGCCACATAAATAAAGTAGACAGCAAGTGCTGTTGAGCTTTTGAGTGAGGAGAGAGCTCTTCAGACTTTACTTCATCACCATGAATAACAATTCTCATGGCAAGCCTGATCTGAATTGGGCATTTATGGGAACATTTCAGTCAGTACTTTTAACACTCTTTCCAGCTAAGTTACAGTCTTTTCACCTTAACAGAGAACAATAGAAAGGGTGGAGTAAAGAAACTCTAATTTGAGAAACAATTACGTCTTAGGAGCAGCATTGAATGTTTTAAAAATGTGAAATTTTAAAATTAAAGTAATAGATGCACACAACTTAAAAATAAAATAGTAGTAATAGGCCTATAAAGAAAAATAGCAGACACCTACACCACCTCTCCACCTCTCTGTATTAAAAAGGAAAAGCGTTTTTAGTTATCATTACGTATTTCTTTTAATATTTACCTGAGTATATTAATAGATACTAGGTTTTTGTATATATATGAGTATATATGTATATATGTGCATATATGTATATGCGTATATATGTATGTGTATATTTTGTGTGCATGTGTGTATACACACGAGTACATATGTGCGTAAACACAGATAACTTCCCATTCTCCACATCTTCTTCACAACTTTTATTGAAATGCATTTTCAGTATAATTGCTATTTTCTCCTTGTAATTTTTTTCTTTCACTTCCTGGCCTGTTTCCTCTTGGGTTTTTTGTTGTTGTTGTTTTGTTTTGTTTTTTTCTGCTTGCTTCTCTTGGTCTCTTTTTTGTGTGTTGGGAGCCTCCTCAAATGTCTGATAGCCCCTGGTTATGTTCATATTAAAGAGTAAGACACTAAAGGCTCTTTATGTTTGGGGTAGGTGTTGGAGAATGAACAGAGGACATGGCAGGCTTGACAGCTGAAGGGGTTTCGAGAGGATGATCAGTAATCTGGATTAACCTATCTAGGAGGTCTTCCAAGTTTCATACCCCCAGACTTTTGCTTTTGAGTCTCATCAGATTTTCCAGAGTGGGGTACTCTAGCTTTCTGTATGGGAGGTGTGCACCTCTCTATCCATGGTCTGGAAGCTCAGTGAGAAAAGAGGACTAAGGGTCCCGTAGTTAAATACACAGATTTTAGAAAATTACTCCTTCCCACCATCTACTTCCCTTCTACACACACACACACACACACACACACACACACAGTTTGCTTCCTTGCCTCATTTGCCTTATTCTTCTCTTTGCTGTGCTGAATTTCTTCCACTCAGATTTAATTTCTCAAAGATAACCAGCCCCCTTTGCAGGATTGCATGGACATGGTGTGGTGGCACAAGGAATCATTACCTGACCATACAAGTTAGGGTCCCGCACTCTTGAGGTAGTGGATCTGGGATGACATGAGTCAGTCCCCCTCTCTTTGCTATTTCTCTCTGAAGTCAGACCGCCTCTGCTCTGCTAGCTCAGCTGCCATTCTTCTAAGAGCTTCCCATCAACAGAAGTGAGTGTTTACTTACTGTTTTTTTTTCCTTTCTTCTTTCCATTTTGTCCATGTAGTTTAATAAACGTTTTGTTCCTTATCACCAGTTAGTGAATTGAGGGGAGAGTCAGGAGATGGACATGCATTTTCCATCTGTTACAATGAAATTAGAAGCAAGCATTTCAGTCTTGCTATCTCTTCCAAACGTCCCAGGATGTTTCCCTGAGAAGTTATCCCATTTTATGTATGAGGGCATGCAGATCCAACTAAGGTTAAATAGCTTAGTAAAGAGATTTGACTCGAAAGCTTATGCTTTTTCCACTGGTTCCCAGGAATAATCAAAGAGCGTGAAAATTTGGGATTTAGAACTTTTTAGTATTAGGGATGACTGCTTATTATTCCTGTTATATTCTATGCTTTAAATAATTTTATCTACTAAGCCAACTGTATATATGAAATTATACACCATTTGATTTTTTTCCCTTTTTATGTTCACCCAAATACATAGCCACAGTTTCTAAACAGTGTGAGTAGCCGAAGGTGTCCAACAAGACAATGGTCTCAAGGGTCTCTTTTCTTCAAGTTTTCAGTATTGCTTTCGTACTTTCCGGTAAGTCATCCTGAAGCCCATCAAGCTTCCATTAACCGATTTTTTTTCAAAACTCTCCTACTGTTTATGCTCACCGTGCAGTTTCACATCTGCTGAAACATTTTTGTGTTTTTGTTAGGGGCAACACCTCATTACTAGTTCTGCGTTGTCTTTGTTGCTAATCCAATTCCTTCACAACCTTGTTGGCTCAAAACAAATAACGATCATTTATTATCTCTCATATTTTGTGGATCATGTATTCAGACAGCAGAGTAGGTGTGGCTTGCCTCTCTATCACAGTGTTTGGGGATGAGCGGGAAAAATCAAAGGTTAGAAGCTGGAGTCACCAGAATCTCCTTTGCTCAAACCTGAAGGTAGCTTCTGGCTGTTGCTTGGACTCGAAGAACTGTGAAGGGTCTGAGACTGTATTTGATTTATAAACTATCATATGGATGAGAGCAGAAGGTACAAAATTCCTGAGTCAGAGACTAGACAGTTTGTTACTCAGGGCACAGCAGGATGGATTTTCAAGGCCACATCGTTACTCTTGTCCCAAAGACCCATTAGGAGGGAGACCTGAAATGACCCAGGCAGGTGCTGCACATGTAGTGGGCGCACATCACAGCTGAGCTTAGGAAACCTCAATATGTTTAAGGAGTTGCAAACAAACTTGCCTGAACTTTGCCCCAGAGGGCAGCATGATCTTTATTACTATCCTGGTCAGTCTCAAACCTCCCTTTCTCCAGAGGGAGAGACTGTCTCTAACTCCCAAGGATGTTTGCCGCACAAACATCCTTGGAAAGAGAATCAGGAACAAAGGACAGCCAGGGTCTCTACTAGGAAGACGTGCAGAAACGCAAAAGACCCACTGAGAAATTTCTCTTCAATGAAAGGAAGGAGAGGAGAATGGATGTTGAAAAAATAATTAGCAGCTTCTGACACACTGTTAGGACCCCGTTAGATATAAACCAATCATTTTACCACGGTATAATAAGTAGAAAGGTATTTGGGCTTCTTATATCGGTGGCCTGAAGGCAAGACTGACAAATTCTGCTTGGGGACTTTGATTGAAAAGAGGCTTCACATAGAAAATGCTTGAAGCAAGCAAATCAGATACTGAGGAAATCTGCACAGGTTCCACTGCCGTGTTATTGTTATCACTGGCACTGGCTCTTTGTGCATATGCGTGTAACTTATCACATCTAAGATGCTTGAGTAGTTTGGGATGGCATATTTTCATAAGAACATTTATTAACATTAAAGTGGATGTCTAGCCTGGAGAAGGAGAGACTCGGGTCTGCATGATACCATGTTGAAATAGTGTGAAGGAATGCCGGAGGGTGGCGGGGAAGGAGGTGCAGTCTGCTCCAGAATGCAGAATCCAGATCAATGAATAAAGGTTATGGGGAGGCAGATGTAGCCTCCCTACACAGAAGAACCGTTTAATAATTAAAGCAGAGCCTTGGAGGAATCCTAATTGACAGAGAGAAAGTGCAACTTTGAAAGCAAATGCAGAGAGCTGCTCAGGAAAGGGCGCGTGGAAAACCAACACCTGCATGTTCTGACGTCGTGTGTCAGTTCAGAAGCCAGAGTAAGATCGTCAGATGTTAGCAGTGACGTGCCCCTAGGAGAGAACTGCTTTTGTAAGAGCAGCAAGCATTCATTCAGTTTAAAGTTAGCCAGTGAAGGACTGAATTCGGCGTAGGGCCCGAAGTTAGCAGGCAGGGGTCAGGGTGTAGGGACAGAGGACAGCACTGAAGAGGTTTGAGTGGACTCAGAAGTGAGACCTGTCCCCACTCCCCTTTTCTTTTACCTTCTTCCTTCTCTTTCTCACTCCTCCTCCCTGTTCTTCTCTTCCTCCCCCACCCCTACCTTTAATAATCCAGTCATGGTCGTTGTACCTGGCACTGTGCAAAGAGGGCTGTAATACTGAACAGAATTTGCGGTCCGTAGTTTCAAGAACCCTACAAGTTAGAGAAATGAAACAAATTTATGGTGGCAAAGCATAAATACTCTAAAGGAAGTAGGGTGATGTGGAAGACGTACATGGGGAGACCTAAATTAGGTTAGGAGAATGGTAAAAGTTTCACTGAGGAGGTAATATTAAAGCTGAGATCTAGGGACACCTGGCTCAGTGGTTGAGCGTCTTCCTTTGACTCAGGTCATGATCCCGGGGTCCCAGGATTGAGTCCTGCATTGGGCTCCCTGCATGGAGCCTGCTTCTCCCTCTGCCTGAGTCTCTGCCTCTCTCTCTCTATGTTTCCCATGAATAAATAAACAAAATCTTTTAAAAAAATAAAGCCGAGATCTAAAAAGGAAACAAACAAAAACCCCAAAAAAACTTGATATCTAAAGCCAGTGAGAGCTTGCCAGGTAAAGGTAGAGGGGACTGTTAACAGAAGTCAGTATGGGAAAGGCCTTAGCACATTCAGGAACAGAGGAAAGGTTGCCCCTGTGGTTGGAGCAAATGATGCAGGGAATGATTTGAAATGAAGTTGGAGAACGAGGTGGGCAGAGTCCCAAGGCTGAAGTTTGCATCTGCTTGGAGACCTGATAGGTAGCGGGTAGGTGAATATAGGGAATGGACATCCAGGGGGCTGTTGGCACAGTCCAGGTGGCACGCGTTGATGGCATGGACCAAAGAGCTGGCCTTGAAGGGGGAGAGACATGGATGAGTGCTTTTCAGCACCATTGACTAGAAGAATTTACCCGCTCTTCAAGGAAAAAAGGCTGATGTGCACCAGTATTATTTTCTAATTGTCATCAGTTGTCTGTGGCCCTCATGAGGCACGATGGTTCACAACACAGGCTCTGGAGGGAGACTGGCTGTGTCCAAATCTTAACTTTTCCACTACTAGCTGCATGAACCTGGGCAAATCTGACCTTCAGATCCATCATCTGTAAAATTTAGCTATGTAGAAATATCTGCTCTATAAGATTTATGAGATTATCAGCATGATGGTGGTCATTTCTGGAAAGACATCATAGGCAGAATGCACACATTTCTTTAAGGAAGTTTACAAGAACTTAATTGGGTTCCAATGGATGTACAAAGAAGGAGCTTTTCCATATTATCTCCAATAGAGGAGCAATTATTCCATGCCTGGAAGTGCATTACTTGTGCCCTAGCATTCACCTGACCATTAGGTCTTTCTTGATGTTTACTTTGTCACTCTTCTGTGAGGTATTAAACCTTTTGGCTGGTTCCAGTATATATGTATCGTTCATTAGATGCATATAACTGGTAGTAATACTCACAGCATGTTACTGCATTTTCCCCAAGATTAGTGCACCTGGTGTAGTGTCCCTTAGCAGGTCAAAGATTTAGCCCTATTCGAAGTTTATTCCTACAAATGTGTGCAGTAATTTAATGGGGAAATGTGTATAAAAAAACTTGGCCCACGCTTGGAAAATCATGATGCATGATAGAATGCAGGCTTTAATTATTAGTGAATCATTAAATAAATCTGTGGTTTAGTTTTGGCTATTGTAAATTCTATTTTAAAATTTCATTCTAAAAAAGAATTTCTTTTATTATTTTCCAAGGACCTATAATAAAGTACCCCTTCAAGTGTAATAATCCAGACATGTCTAAACTAAGTGAACCAGCTCACCATCTGCTCACAGTTCTGCTATTTAGGCAGAGATAACAGTAAAAACAATCTGCCAGAGTTTCAGTTATGTAAACAAATAAATGGTGGGACCCAAACTATCCTTGATTTGCATTAACTCACAACACTCAAAAATGAGACCCAAATAGAAACAATCCCTCTATGCGTTGTTATGTCAAATGAATGTATTTTTTAAAAGCTTTGTTGAGTGAAAAAAATAAAAATATAAATGATTTTTATATTTAAGGTTGCTGAACTTATTACAATCATATTAATAATAACAATACTCATCAGTAAGACAGATGTAGCTTTATTTGTAATTTGTTTGGGGGGATACCTTTATGTACCTAAGAGGAAAAATATAGGATCACCAATTTAGATGCTAGGTACTAAAATATCTGAGGCAAGTTCGGTTGAGAACCTCAGGCTGTCATGAGACATCTCTTCAGGATCCTCATAAAGAAATTGGCCAGGTCTAGGTTTACAGCTTCAGGAACGATTCAGGGGCTCATGGGAGTAATTAAAAGTAAAGATTAGCCAGTAATGGTCCTACTCAGCAACTGTATCAAGCCTGGATCAAATAATCGTTAATAGTCAAACAATGCCATGCCTTTCCCAGGGGATAACACCTGATGTAGCCCTCTTAATTCTCCTGAGAGCTCTCTGTTGTCAGAATTCATGCATCATTAATGATTATTCTAATACTGTTTCTTCAAAATGATAACAGCAATAATTTGATCCTCTCTTCTCTTGCTGCTGATACAGTCTGCTTTTGCATAGTCCTTCGTCATCTTGTGTTCTCCAAAACTGTCTCTCCAGGTTGCAGCCTTGCATCTGTAGAGCTGCAAATGGCAAGGAAATTCTTCCTCTCAGCCTTCTCTCTTCTCATCTGTTCAGAGGTTGTTGAGGATTTTGAGTGGAAAATCAAGAGAGAGGGAGCTGAGGAAAGAGGAGGAAAGAAACATCATGTTGTGTCCTGCTTCTCTTTCTATGTATTTGTTTATTTCGTGGTCCTGGTGCGACTGTTTTTTGAACACAAGTATTTATTCATTGTGGTAAAAGGGACAACATGATGAACAAAGTGAACTGTCCAGACGGTATTGAAACAGCTAAATATAAAAATATAAGAAAGATATTTGGGCAGCCCGGGTGGCTCAGCAGTTTAGCGCCACCCTCAGCCCAAGGTGTGATCGTGGGGCCCCTGGATCAAGTCCCACATGGGGCTCCCTGCATGGAGCCTGCTCCTCCCTCTGCCTGTGTCTCTGCCTCTGTGTGTGTGTGTGTGTGTGTGTGTGTGTGTGTCTCATGAATAAATAAATAAAATCTTTAAAATAAAAGTAAATTTTGTCTTTAATATATTCCAGCAACTTCACTATTATCAAGGTATTAAAATTCATAAATTTACTAACACATTTCTGAGATACTAAGTGAAACTTTTCAATTTGCAGTTCAGTTCTTTTCAAAGATCAAAAGACAGTGACTTGAAGAAGTAATAAAAGGTAGATGTGGACTCTGTAGTCTTGAAACTGAAAAAGAATGAGTATTTGCATTTTATAGTAAACTAACCTGAATTCTAGAAGTCAGAGGATACCAATGGATTGTTCCAAAGGACCAAACTCGGGTTTCTTGATATCTTACAGAATGCCTTTTCCACTCTACTGTACTGCATTTGAAAGGTCTTAAGTTGTGAAAAAAATTCCCAGAAAATTATTAAAACCAATAACACCTAGATTAATTTATTATTAGCTTCAAGTTCAAGGTTTATTTTCTTTGTATGTACATAATTGATCTGTAAATACCACAGTAACAGGAAAATTTAAAAAACTATATTTTGTACAGTAAGAAAAATATTTTTGAAAATTAGTCCAAGAATTTACAAAACTATTAATAATTTCTGATTTTATAGTTATTTTGGGTTATTTTATTACAAAGTCCAACATCTTACTCCATTTAACAGCTAGGATTATATGGATAGGAAACTGAAAATCAACTTTCCTACATATACTCTTTATTTTTAGAGAAACAGGCTTCTTAGCACTCAAAAATTTTCACATGATAGTCAAATGGCAGCTAACATCTTGGTGTAGAACTAAAAAAAAAATTGTTTTTGAATTCCAAATTCAGATAGGGCAACTGAGCAGTTGGTATAAAGCAGAACTTAAGGTGTGTCCTACCTTTATATTTGTATTTGTATTTCATACATATTCTGTTCAATTTACCTTCAGATTTAGTGTGTTATGTTCCAGTTTTAAATGACCTTTTTTTCTATTAGCCTGGAGAAATAATGGCCATATGTTATTGTTATGGACAAAACTTAGTTTATTAATTATAGGAAATTGCAAGATAGAATACAGAATTACATAGATTTTGCTTAGAAGCAGTGGAAACAGGTCGTATGCCACATACTGATGAAGTGCTTTAAAAAAACTACATAGAAAATTTAATACTGTAGTCAATGTTGATTTTCCTTAGTTACTGCAGAAGGTGATTTTTAAACCAGAGTCTGTCATGTGCTTTCTTACAGATCTATCAATAAGTTAAAGGCAAAATAGGGTGAAACAAGTAGAAAATACAGTGCCAAGCAGCCCAATTTTCCCTCCCCATCTTAGTATATTAGAATATAACCATTTTAAAGTCATACTTTGAAACAGGATCTCCCTCTCCTACTTCTACTCAGGTTTTAGCATGCCAGGTGATTTTTACACATTTTTTTTTGTTTCTTTGCAAAGCTATTTGCTCCTAATTCTCCAATATTAAATATTTTCTTAAAGTTCTAAAAGAAGTAATGTTGAAAGAGTGTTTCCTGTACCCAGAGTGACAGATAAGGAAGCTCTAGGTGATGTTTACAAGTCGTTTGTACCTAGTGTGCCTTTTTATTTCACCATACTCTTGTAAAAATGTAGATGAGACTGATATTCTGTTTATGGAATTGTGAAAACTGAAGCACATAACATTTATTTAATTTTTTAACATTTGTTTATATGAGAGAGAGCGAGAGAGAGAGCATGAGTTAGGGGCAGAGGGAGAGGGAGAAGCAGGCTCCCTGTTGAGCAGGGAGCCCAATGATGCGGGCCTTAATCCATAGGATCACGACCTGAGCCAAAGGCAGACACTTAAACGACTGAGCCACCCAGGAATCCTTGAAGCACATAACATTTAAATGATTGGTTTGCCCTTTTGCACTGTTGGTTGGAATATAAAGTCGGTAAAGCCACTATGGAAAATAATACATGTATCCTTCCAAAAATTAAATATAGAACCACCATCTGATCCAGCAATCCCACTTCTGGGTACATATCCAAAGAAAATGTAATCACAATCGTTAAGAAATATCTATATCTCTATGTTCATTGCAGCATTATTCACATTAACCAAGATATGGAAATTACCAAAGTATCCATCTACAGATGAATGGATAAACAAAATGTGATTTCTCCCTCTCCCTCTCCCTCTCCCTCTCTCTTTCTCTCTTTCACGCGCGCGCACACACACACACACACACACACACACACACACACACAAATAGTATTCAGCCATGAGAAAGAAGGGAATCCTGATATTTACAACAACATAGATGAACCCTGAGGGCATCATGATGATGAAATAGGCCAGAGAAAGACAAATGCTTTATGATCGCACTAATATGTGGAATCTAAAAGAGGAGAACTCAAGGAACCAGAGAGTAGATTGGTTGTTGCCAGAGGTTGGGGGTAGGTGGGTGGTGGAAATGGGAGATGTTGGTTAAGGGGTATACACTTCAAGTTATAAGATGAGATCCATTGTATGACAGGGAGGCTATAATCAACAACACTGTATGATACACTTGAAATTTGTTAACAGAGTAGATACTAAATGTTCTTATCATACACACACACACACACACACACACACACAGAAGTAGCTATGAGAGGTGATGGATGTGTTAAGTAACCTCAGTGTGGTAATCCTTTCCAAGTATATGCATCTATACATGTATCAAGTCATCACTTTGTACACTTTATACCCCTTAAACTTTTCCAGTGTTACATATTGATTATATATCAATAGAGCTGAAGAAAAAGTAAACAAGCAACAAAATGAAGAGTTTGCAGCCTTGAGTTTCTGGAATGCAGCTCTCAGACAAGAACACAGAAACTCTGCTGCTCAGATCAAATAACAATAACCAGACTGTTTTTGTGATAATACTGCATCAGGATACAGAAACAAATTTAAGATGCTGCTGTATTTACATTGAATTTCGGTAGTAATTTTCTCTTAATGTCAAACAGTAAAAATTTCCTAGTACAAAATATGTGAACTCGTACAACAGGAAGATTCTCTTCTTGATCCCACTTTTGAATTATAGTCATTTTGTAGAAGTTCAGAGTGCGTTGGCATCTAGATTCTGCATCTTATTAGTTGTGTGGCCTTAAGTCAATTTATTTTACCTCTCTATGTTTTAACTACCTCTTCTGTAAAATGGGAATAATAGAGACTACCTTCAGCCTGAAGATCTCGGAATGACCACGAGTTAATACAAAGCACTCAGCATAGCATATTACACAACACTTGGCATATTGTGTTGTATAAGTTAGCCATTCATTTATGGTAACATTCATCATATTTTATGTTGCATTTATTCATATCTCTTATTTATGTGGGCTGTAGAATCTCCCTGTGGTGAGTGGGAAGCTGTACCCAGATGTAAGGAAGTTCATTTAATGAACATGAAGGCCGGAAGTACTGGTATAAAATATGTTCCCTGCTTCCAAGATATTTATAGACTAGTGGGAAAGACCGACAAAACAGGCATCCTAATAAAGGCAGCTGGTGAAAGTGTTATGGAGAAGGTCTGCGAAAGTAGAGGATGGGATATGGAACAAGTGAGGGAGGAATTCCTTAAGACTGGAGCTAGGCAGGGCTCCATGCTTCATGCATCTGCTCACTCTGCCTTTCATTCATCCATTCCCTCATCTGTTCAGTATTTAATGAGCTCCCATTCTGGAGGGAATTAAATTGTGACTTAACAAGACATCTCTCTCCTTTTCCAACTAGAGTTTAGTTAGGTGGACTGATAATAAACAATAAATAATTATTTTTAAAAATTCCACTTTGAAATTAATATATTTGTTCTTAGGTATGTATTTAAACTTGACCCATGCATGCATTTTATTTCAAGTCATTTGGTGGGGGAGTACATATACTTGATTTTATTCTCAATCTGCAAATCTTTGTCTTATAAGGGCATCAGTCTATTTACTTTTTGCTGTCACAGCAGATAGGCTCTTATATTTATTCTTTTCTTTCCTCCTTTATGTTTAGTTTGCTGTTTGTTAATGCATTTGTTTTCTTCTTTGGATATGTGGAAATTATTTTTCATTCCTATCACTTTTTCTCTGATGATTTGGAGGGAAGATTTGAAGAGATTGATCGGCTGTTGCAGATTCTCCAATTCTATTTTACTTTTATGAGAGAACGTACTGGAACCTGTGTTTGTTAATGTTACTAAGGAAATTATATCAACCCCCTTATATGCAAAATGAGAGAATTAGCATTCTTTTCCTTTGCCTTTCCCTGTTTCACAGATTTTGTTGATATATCATTATATAAAATTAACTCTCATGTTCCTACCTTCAAGTCACAAATGTTCACAGTTTTATTTTGCGGTGCACCATATTAATGACAAACACTAAGGACAACCTTTACATTTTACTGTGTTCACCATACTCTATACACACTGTTAATAGATCATGTCTTGCCTATTCTTATTATTTTAATTCTAGACAGATGGTGCTCATTTTTAAGAGTGTCGTGAAAGTATTTCATCGGAAGAAAATGCTTTTGCTTCAGACAAGGATCACAAAATGAACTAGTTATAAAGTCTCTATAGACCCCAGATTAAAGAAGATGCACAAAAGTCTATAGGGTCCAAGTCAGGAATTTAAATTGTTCCCCTCCCCCATGTTCATATGTTTTGTTTCTTAAATTCTACATATGAGTGAAATCATATGGTATTTGTCTTTCTCTGACCTGTTTTGCTTAACATAGTACTCTCTAGCTCCATCCATGTCATTGCAAATGGCAAGACTTCATTCTTTTTGATGGACACACCATCACACACAATGGAATATTACCTTTTTTTTCCTTTCTTTTTAAGCAGAGATGGTGAAAGAAATGACTGTAGGCCAAATATGACTCATGGATAGCTAGTGTTTCTGTAGACATTGAAGGATTTTTATAATTTAGTGATAAAGAGGAGAAGTCTGGAAAATAGGATTTCTGTTGTGCATCACCTGCTTTTCTCTATCTAGATTTTTTTCCTCTTATCCCTTGGAGAAAAAAAAATCCCTAGAATATACTGTATTGATTTGTTTAATTATTTTAAACTAAATACTCCTTTCAATTTTCAAATTCAAATTTTGAACTGAATTATTCTGTTTTTAAATGTTACTCCTGTGTTATGTGTTTGGTCTTTTTTAAAAAAAAAGATTTTATTTTTTTATTCATGAGAGACAGAGGGAGAGAGAGAAAGAGAAAGAGAGGCAAAGACACAGGCAGAGGAAGAAGCAGGCTCCATGCAGGGAGCCTGACCTGGGACTCAATTCCAGGTCTCCAGGATCACATCCTGGGCTGAAGGCGGCGCTAAACCGCCGAGCCACCCGGGCTGCCCTGTTTGGTCTTTTCTTTCAGAATATCAGTGTCCCATTTTTCATTTTCTTCTATATATATCTTTATTTCCCCTGCATGATCGAAGAAGCCTCTCAAGTTTGTTATTTACATTATAGATTTAGTCTCTTGCATAAGTATCTTATTTTTGCTTTAAATTCTGATTTCAGTTTTTCCATTTTACTTACATTTAATAAAACTTTTTTTTTTCTAATTTCCTGTGCTTTTTATTTGACATGCATTTACCTCTCAACTACTGTAACTGTCCTTAAAAGTGTGTGTGTGTGAGTGTATGTGTGTGTCTAGCCTCATATTGCTTTATTTACTGTTAAATGAAAAGAGACATTTCTATGCCTGGTATTTGAAAAGTAATTGGGAAGGATAGATCTGTTGTTCTGTCATTGAGCCCCCTTGGATGTTCTCGCAGTATTTGTGTTAGATCTTAAATTAGGAAAAAAAAAACAATTGTTAAGATTTTATTTATTTAATCATGGGAGACACAGAGAGAGAGGCAGAGACACAGGCAGAGGGAGAAGCAGGCTCCCTGGGGGGAGCCAGATACGGGGCTCGATCCCTGGACTCCAGGATCTCGACCTGAGCTGAAGGCAGACACTCAACCACTGAGCCACCCAAGCGTCCTGAAAAATTGTTTATGTACCAAGCCTTAGCTGTCCTTTTTGGATCTTACATTTGCATGCTTACTATGGGTGTCTTGAACTAGGAAATCTTTACCACTGTCTGGCTATTAGAGTAATTGTACTGGGTACAAATTGTTGTACAAATTGTTGTACCCAGATAATTTAAATCAATATTTCTTCCTCTGACATCATTTATACAGAAGAGAAAAGCATCTTCTCTGTTTCTTATGGTTCTATTTCCTTCTGGTGTCAACTCCCTGGTCTGAGGTGTAGCACGCCATTGCTTGTCTACTTCAGCCCAGTCCACACTGTCTTTGGGAGAATATTCATGAATTGATGAAAATATTATTGCTCATTCGTTTGTAACAAGCGTGACAGACTCGTTCCGATTTGCCTGAGACTTCACCGGGTTTAGCCCTGCAAGTTGCACATCCCGGGGACATCCATAGTTCTAGGGAGACTGGAACCATTGATTACTTTATTTGCAACCTATGCTACCTTCTAACCAACATAAAATCCCTAAGTTTTCAGAGATTCTGCTGTTTCCCTTGGACCAGTTTCCTTTTACCTTTGTTGAAAATTATTTATCTTTTTAGTGTCAACTAGGCTAAGTTGATTTTATCATATGTTGCTTCTATTCTGAAAGCAACGAGCTATTTTTTTTAAATCTTAAAGCCATCAGATTAATTCCTAATGTTGGATATACTTGTTCAACTTATGCATAGCTTTCCAACATAGGCAATTCTAATGCTTGCCCAACCTGGCCTCAGAGGGTATAGACAGAAAGGTACAGGTGGAAACAGTGGAAAGCTGAAATTTGGTTCTCATGAGGGGACCAAATTTAATTTTATGTGTCATCTTGGCTGGGCTAAGGGATGGCTAGAGACTGGGAAGACTTATTTCTGCGTGTGTCTGTGAAAGTGTTCCTGGTAAAGATTAGCTTTTGAATTGGTGAACCAAGTAAAGCAGAGGGCCCTACACAAGATGAGTAAGCATCACCCACAATGTTGAGGGCCCCAACAGAGCAAAAGGGCAGAGTATGTATATGAGTTTATGTATATTTATTGACTGTTTCTATAGAGAATGCTGACTAATATAATCTATTCAACTAGCTGTTTTAGAAAAGCTCATGTGGTCTCTAGACCTGGTGATCAATGAAGCTCTTGTGCCTTTGACACTGGGATATGCTATGGGGGAGAGATGGGCAAATTCTGATTCATCTGAGTCTGACCTGATTACCCTTGCTGGGGTTCCAACTACCTTTGACCTTTGGAAATATATCCTGAATTCTAGAATAACAGTACTATGGGAATTCTGAAGTGTGTGTGTGTGTGTGTGTGTGTTCGTGTGTGTTAAATGAAATGAAAAAGTTCAAGTACGTCAGTTTTGTATCACAAAATGATGCATGCTTAAAGCTGAAAGTCTAAATTATTTTTTAATTTAAAAATACTTACAAATACCTTCTATGTGTAAGATACTATACCAGAGTGTTAGCACAAAAAAATCTAGATACAGACTGTATCTTCACACATTTTCCTTTAGAGTATGTAAGTTGCCAAACCCAGATTACTAGACTGCAAAGCCTGGGATATCATGTAAAAGTGATTTGAAATGCTAGAAAAAAAGATTATTTCAAGTTGGTGACGATCAGAGAAGAATAATATGAGATAATGTTAAAAGATATGTTGAATTTAGGTAGACAGCACTGGAAGAAGCACATGAAAAACTTTTAGAAAAAAATATATGGGAATGCATAAGTTCAGGGTATATTTCAAAATTCAAAAGAAGCTAGATTTAGCTAATGCTTCAGATCATTGATGAAGGTTAGTGCAAGTTATTCTAGCAAGTTCTGTTAAAACTAGCGGTATAAGGTTTTGAAATCCTGACTTAGGGGTTTGACTTATTTTTTTAATCACTTTTTTAAGATTTAATTTTTTATTGAGAGAGTGGGTGCACATGTGCACTCCACTGAGGGGAGGAATAGAGGGAGAGGGAAGGAGAGAATTTCCAGCAGACTCCCTGCTGAGCTTGGAGCCCAACAACTCGGGGCTCAATCCCACCACCCACAGATCATGACCAAAGCCAAGTTCATGACCGGAACTGAAATCAAGACGATGACACTCAACTGACTGAGGCATCCAGGTGCCCCTCGCCTAAACTTTTTAATAGATAAATTTTGCCTTGTTTATATCTCTATCTATAAAATACTGCCTAACAGTAGACACTCAGGACAATGTATGTGGAAAGTGAAGTAATAAGTGCAACTGCACATCTGAAATGGCTTTGCATGTGTTGAAATGCACTATGTAGTTCTTTTTTCAGAAATTCCACTGATTTTTCAAAATCAAATAAAAACTTGAAATAAAACAAAATAAAATTTATCTTATGACTAAAAAAATGACTTTTCAAAACCAGTTTTGTGGAAATGGATGAATGAATGAGCTGCAGTAGTCTCCTCCTATCCATGGTTTGACTGTCTGTAGTTTGAGTTATCCTTTTGTCAACAGCGCTCTGGAAGCAGATGATCCTATTCTGAAGAATTGTCAGAAGGTCAGTAATAGCCTACACCTATGTCATTCATCTCACTTCATCTCACATAAAGGCATTCTCTTATCTCACATCATCACAAGAAAGAGGGTAAGCCCAGTACGAGAAGATCTTTTGAGGAGAGAGAGACCACATTCATGTAACTTTTATCATAAGCATATTATTATAATTGTTTTATTATTGTTAGTCTCATAGTGTACCTACTTTTTAAGTTAAACTTATTCTAAGTATGTGTAGGAAAAACATAGTGCATATAGGATTTGGTGCTATTTATGGTTTTAGGTATCCACTGGGGACCTTGGAACATAACCCCTGCAGATAAGGAGGGGGACTACTGTATTGCCTATAATTTTGCTGTAGACCAAATGAGAAGATTTTACCCTTTATAAGCAGGAGCATAAATAAGGATACCACTTAACAAAATTATTATCATCATGAGTAAGGTTTCATTTAAAAATATTTTGAAAGACACACATTAAATATCATGTAATACCTAGTGTCATGGCAAAGGAAGCAATTTGCCACAATTATACAGGTCCACCAAAGGCCAGAGCTGCAGAGGGTATGTCTGATTACTTACTGGTGAAGGGTATAATTATCTCTGAGGTTGAGAAGGGTAATATGTGTTGGCTTGTTTGCCAACATCTGTCAGCTGTTTCAGGGTGCCGCATCTTCTGTTCTAATTTTTAGCATTAATACAATATCCCCCAGATAGGCAAGACTGGAGTTATGTGCAAAAGTACAGTTTTTTTTTTTTTTCTCTGAGCACATGTTCTTCCATGGAGAAAAACATTTCTTATTTCTGGAAAAGACTTTTTATTTGCCAGCAGAAACCTTTATTTTGACGTGTAACAGTTTTCATTAAGTCAAGTGCCCTCTTAACTCAACAGCAGGTAAAGTGCTTCCTGTGTAATAAGTGCAAGTGACTCAGATTAAAAGACATTCTCTGAGATAAAACCATTTCTGAAGGTCATGCTTGCTGTCTTGAGGACCTTTAGAGTAATCTTGGCTGTCTCTACATGATGTCCCATCTTGTCTACATCTATTAAAAACATCGGATCGTCATGCAGCCATGGTAGAAAAAATGAACTGGATGTGGGTAAGAGAAAGTTACCTGAAACAGGGGAATGCTGCATATTGATTGTATAACTTTCAACAACTTAACCTTCATGTGTCTTAATTTACTTTTCTTATTCTAGGAGTCTTAAATGAAATGCTTATTCGATTCTCAGACTGCTCTAGGGAGTAGGTACCTTCACAGTCATCCCCACTTTCTAAATTAAGAAACTAAGGTACAAAGAGGTTAAGTAATTTACCCAGTGGAGAGCATGTAAGCCCAGGAATTGAAAGAGGCTTCTGTCCCTTGAGCCATAACTTTACCCACTTTCTGCTGTACCTGTCGAACACTATCTACTTTATAGGATTCTTTGAGGTTTAAGTGAGGTAATAACAATAGGTGTCTATTAAATAGTTTTTGATTCTGAATATAAACATTTGGAAAGTATGGTTTTTTAAAAGATGTATTTATTTATTTATTTGAAAGAGAATTAGTAGGGAGAGGGAGCAGAGGGAGAGAGAGAGAGAGAGAGAGAGAGAGAGAGAGAATCCTCAAGCAGATTGCATGCTGAGTACGGAGCCTGACATGGGGCTCAATCCCAGGACCCTGAGATCATGACCTGAGCCAAAGTCAAGAGTCGGCTCCTTAACTGACTGAGACACCGAGGTGCCACAGAAAGTACAGATTTTTTAAAACGTGGTTTTTTAACAAAAAAAAATATTCTTGATAAAATAAAGAAAATTTACTGAGAAAAAGGTTTTATGAGTAATGTGGCCAGGAAAGGTAATCGGAAAACATTCAGGTGGTTGGTGGAGACCTACTTTCAGCCTGAATTACTTTATGGAACATTAGGTCACAGATTATTGAATCTTAGAGTTATAGAGGAAAATTTATGCCGGATTTCATTGTTTTTGCCTACTTAAATTCCAATTACCAAAGGGTATACCTAGAGTTGAAGGGTCATACTTAGAGCAGTGACACTTGGAAGAAATGAAGACCTGCTTAATTATTTAATGGGATTGCAAAATGCCAAGTACAGCCATCAAATCCCAAAAGTTCATAGCAGGCAAATCTTTTGGTGTTATAAATTTTCATCAATATCATCATGATGATACTAACATATGCCTTCTAATATTAGGTCAGAAATTACATCAAGCTTGGTTTGTGATCCACTGTTGGCTGGCTAGGAGTGACTCCAGGACAGTAAGCAGTAGATTCTCATCATACCAAAAGCATGTTTCTATAAACTCTCCTAGTTGGATAGATACATTTCCTGAATTTACATAGGTTTGATTTTCCCAGTAGAGATTTAATAGAATAGGAAGAAATGTGATTTTTAAAAAATATTTTAGTTATTTATTTGAGAGATAGTGAGAAAGAGCACAAGTGAGGAAGAGAGGGAGAACCAGGCTCCCCACAAGGAAAGAGCCCAGAACAGATCTCAATCCCAGAACCCTGGGATCATGACCTGAGCCGAAGGCAGATGTTTAACCGACTGAGCCACCCAGGTGCCCTGGAAGAAATGTCTGTTAAGGATAGGGGACTATCGGTATTTTAAACTCATTTATTATTTGGGGGACCAAGTGATTTTGTGACCAAAAAAATTAATCAATCATGATTGCTAGATGATAACTATTAGAATAAGGCTGCCTTTAAGCAAGTCAAATAATAACAGTGGGGGGAAGGCAGATTTAAAGAATAAATTGAAATAACAAGGTGTTTCGGAGCACTGAGTTAAGAGTTCTTGTTGTGGATCTATTTGAAAATTCTGGAAGGTAACTAGACACACAGTTTTGGAACATAGAGTAGACTGCCCAGTTAAACATTTGACTGTGTTTTTGTTGCTGAGTTGGAGGAACTCTGTACATTCCATGGATATTTTATCCTTATTAGGTATGTATAAATTGTCAAAAGTACTTACCTTAATATAGGTTTTGTCTTCATCGTCTTGAGAGTGTCCTTTGATGCACAAGATTTTAATTTAGACAAAGTTCAATTTGTCTGTTTTATCTTATTTTAGTTTTGATTCTCCTATTTTGTAGTCTGTACTTTGATGTCATATTTAGGAAATTGCTGACTAATCTCAAGTCACAATAATTGACACTGATGTCTATTTCACCTCTGATAGTTTTATAGTTTTAGCACATGCATTTAGGTATTTGTCCATTTTGAGTTAATTTTTGTATGTGGTGTGAGGTAAAGCTCTTACTTCATTCTTCTGCATGTTGAATATTCACTTTTTTCATCACCATTTATGAAAAATACTCTTTTTTCACTGTTGGATGGTGCCCTGGGGCCCTTGTTGAAAATCACAGGTGAGTTTATTTCTATATTTTGATTCTGTTCCTTTGCTCTATGTCTAACCTCGTGCAGGCACAACACTGTTCTGCTTCAAAGTCAGTTTTGAAATCAGGAAGTGTCAGGCCTTTTACTTTGGTCTCTTCATATATTGTTTCAGCCCTTAGGGTCAATTTTTGCCAAAACCCCCCCCACAAAATATAAAACGGTAATTGGATTTTGATAGGATTACATTGAATCTGTATGTAAACATGAGGAGTTAGACATTAGTAAGTCTTCCAGTCCATGATCATGGGATATCTTTACATTGATGTAGGTCCTCTTCACCTTTCCACAATGATTTGTACTTTTTTAGATCTCCTAAGATGATATAGACATCTCTTTGAGAATCATCAGCTTCTCTGGTCCCTGGAGTGTGAGAACTGAGGTAGCCACATGCACAGTGTTGTTTACCAGATTTTCAAGAAGGTGGAGGATCGTGATGATGGGATTTGCTTAGGCCGTCTTCTATTTTTAAATCAATAGTGATTTGGATGAGCATTTAAGTGGACAGTTTTCTCAGGATTTAAGTAAGATATCATAGAAATGAGTGGCATAAGTCAGATCCATAATGGGAAAAAAATCACAATTCAGTTATTTTCATTTGTTTGGAGTCAGTGTCTGAAAACAAAATGAAAATGTAGAGAAATAAATAGTACATTTTACATTTAGCTTGAAATAAATAGAGCCCTCCAGAAAGGATGACAAAGCCAGCCAGCCTTTAAAAGGCTTAATAGGAAGATAGACGAGGTGTTTTTTATACACATATGCTTCTTTCTTCTGCCTCTCTCTTCCCCTGTCCTTGAACCACCCAATAAACAAGTTGCAGTATTGGGTTGTCTCAACAAAAGACGTTCTAAGATTTGTGTCTACGGGATCCCTGGGTGGCTCAGCGGTTTAGCGCCTGCCTTTGGCCCAGGGGCGATCCTGGAGTCCCGGGATCGAGTCCCAAGTCGGGCTCCCGGCATGGAGCCTGCTTCTCCCTCCTCCTGTGTCTCTGCCTCTCCCCCATGTCTATCATAAATAAATAAATAAATAAATAAATAAATAAATAAATAAATAGATCTTAAGAAAAAATTCGTTTCTAGGACTTGGTTTACTGTTTCTATCCCATCTCCTCATTCTTCTTCAGATTTGTAACATTTAGAAAAATGATACCAGTCTGATTGTGTCATGAATGGATCTGTAAATCTTGTACCATGAAGTTCATGCAAAGACTCTTCAAGAATTTTTATGGGGATGAGAAGGGGAGCATATCAGGAAATAATTGAGTTCATTCTTACTGTTTATATTTCTCCATAAATTCCCTTTTTAATGTGTCTTCACTTATGGGAATAAACTTATTCCCATAATTATCTTTTAAGACTCAGTTGTAGAGATACCATCTCTGTGTGGATTTGCCTGATGTTTCTAGGTGGGTAAACCACTGTCTCTTTTGTGCTCTCTGTCTCTGCCCGAACCTTATAGTTTGATTCAGCTCTCTCCACATTGAAGGACATTAATTTATTGTCATGTGTCTGTCTCCACTAGCCTGCGAGGGACATCAGAGCACAGGCCTTGTCTTACTAAAGTATTGTTCATATCTGTAGCCCATGTCTTACTTAGTTCAATTCCTGAGTATGCTTTTGAACTGAATTGAATCGGGGATAGAATAGAAATGTTCTGTGGTGCTCTGGAGGAAAGAAATAAGGCCAAAGGGCAGAAGTAACAAGGACACAGATTATTTAAGCTCATTACTAACAATTAGAGCTGTCTGAAAACGAAATGACCTGCCTTTACAATGTAGGTCAAGCACAAGGTGAATGATAATGCAGAAGCGATGTTGCATAGCCTGACCTCTAAATTCCTCTCCAACTCCTGTATTCCATGCCTTACATTTTTCTCATGTGTCATTAACTACCCTCTTGGGTAGTCTTCAAAAGTGCCTTCATATATATTATCTCATTTATTTGAACAAATTTCCTGTGATGTATGTCCGGACAGGTATTATCATTCTAATTGTTCAGTAAAATAAGGCATAAAGAAGTTAAGCGACTTGAACAGGGATACTCCGTCAGCATTAAATTTAAAACCAGAATATTGTCTTCCACGTAGTCATTCAGATATTCATTAAGAAATATTTTTTTTCCCAAAAAAGAGAAATATGTTTTTTTCCTACTTACGCTTATATATACGCTTAATTGAAAACAAAATGTTCAAACCACCATTAGTCCTTTTCATGCCACGTTTAATTGATGGTTTTGAACAGCTAGGACAAAAACACAGGAAAGCATGTACTCTAAAACAGTACCCAAGAGGAAACATTGATAGCATACCACGTATTTCAAAAGTCTGGGTGTGTATGATACGTTAGTGCACACACTGCCTTCCATGTTAGCACCCCTAGAGTGAAGCCTTTGACATTGTAGGTCAGTGATGAGATTTGGCAGAGGTATCTGGCTTCAATACATTCCCTGGAAAGGCTGGAGATGGGGGTTGTTTTGGATTGCATCATACTTATGATGCATTTTACTTCATTTTATTTTATTCTATCTGGGTTTCCTAGTCTGGCAGCAGTGTTTTTTTTTTTTTTTTTTTTTTTAAGCTGTGTTGTGCTTGAAGTTAGATCGCTTCCTGAAGTAAAGTTAAGGCCATATGAGTAAACTGATCCTTTCAGTTCCTATTCCTGCATCCTGGAACTTAGTGGCTGAACACTGTGGCAATTCTTTTCTCTCATGATTCTGTGTATTTGATTTACTTCTGCTGTCTCGGATGTGGTCATTTGTGAAGCTGCATTCACCTGGTGGTCAGGCTGGGATTTCAGCCGGAGACCCTTAGTTCTCCTCCAGATGGCTAACTTGGTGGTAATCTCGCACCAAGATCTGAGGGTTCTAAGAAGTGGAGGCTGCCAATCCTATTGAGGACTTGAATCTGAACTTTAGAATGTCACCCTATGTGTGTCAGCCTCATGGTGTTGATGGGAGCAACCTACACTGTCAGCTCAGATTGAAGGGGTGGGGGTTAGAAACTGACTGCATCTCTCAATTTTTGAAATAGTATGTGTAAAGGAGGAAAGATTGTTGGTGGCCATACTTACATACAACCCGTTACAGTGACCAACCAGGAAAATAGTAACATGAAGAGAGTGAGCACTGGAATTACACTGCTCATTTGATAGGATCATAGAAATAGTCATCTAAAACTTATGTGAGTAATCTTTCTATATATTGATTAAAAGCCCTAAGAATCCTAAAAAAAAAAAGCCTTAAGAATCCTGATTTTCTTAGTGTAAACCAAATTGCCATTAATTCTATTTTATGGTTGTTCTTTTCCTATTTATTTAGTTACTTTTGTAATTTTGGGGTGTGATAAACATTTTAACATACAGCAAATGACAGTTTGGAAATTGAAAAATTTATGTCATCCATATATTGGTTATTTAACTGTTTGTGCAGCCTTAAGACATTTGCCTTATGTTTAAATATGATCGGTCTAACTTTTGTGTAACTACACAGTTGTTTCCAAAGATTCATTTGTTACTATTATAATGGATTACTTAGTTTTAGACTGATTGCTGAATTGTATTCAGATAGAATTAAATTAAATTTTGAATAAATTTTTAAGTCAAACTCTGTAATAAATATGTTATTTATGAGTTATCTCAGGAACAAACTTGAGTCACATCAATTTTCATGTATTATTTTTTGATCAATATATAACAAAAATTTACTTTTCTCTTCATACTATTTTGAAATCTGAAAATGTGGCTTTATAATATTAGTTCAAAATATCTGGGCTTGTTTTCCTTATTTCTGTCTGGGCTTATTAATTTTCGAGGCACTTGATACTTGAAAAATTCCTTTTTTAACATGTCATATTGCTTTAGTTACGATACAGCATTAAAATAGCCATCTTAGTGATTTTAAGATGTATAGATTGTTTTGGTGAAGTTCGTTGTATCAATTCAGGTTTTTGTAAGTTTAAAAAGTAAAATTCATATATCTTTATATATTAATTGTCCAGCAAAATAGACCTCATATAATAAAACACTCAACAAGAAATTTTATCTCATCACTTGCTGAACTCAAAGCTTTGAAAAACAAAAAAATCTTCTGCTTCATCACTAACATACTTAGAATGTTTTCATGGGAATCAAGTCAACTGTACTCTGTTGATAGAAATTTGCATGACACCAGTGACTGGGGGAGTTATGGTTCCAGATCAGAAGTTTTTGATAAGGTTTCTATTTGTAGATGTTATTAATTTCTGTGTTTCAAGCCTAGTTTTCTGATTTAACATTTCATTCTGGCAACTGTGTTCTTTCACTCTTGGAAAAATATACTGCACTTTTTTTTACTGTGGCTTTTATATGCATAAGAATGTTTGTTCTGATTCACACCGGAGACTCAAAATAACATTTCCAGTTTACTTATGAGCTAAGAGTATTTACAAATCTAAACTGAAAACAGACAGTCTTTCAGTGTTTAGCAAATGTTTATAGTTTCTTTCTCTGCTGACACCAAATAATAAATATTGAACAAAGTCCGAATCTGTTTCTTGAGCATTTCTATAAATAAAAAGTAAACACAACTATAATTTATTGGCTTTTACAACTATTTTTATAATGAAAGATAATGCATTTAAGTGTAATTTAATAAATTGCCCTATCCTGTTTTGTAAAATAATTACCCTGAGTTGTATTTCATAGATTTTTGAATTAATAAAGAGAAAAAATGTTTTTAAGTTCTTTGCTAAATTGAGTGGAATGTTCTGGAATAACACTTTTCCAAACTATTGGTGATCTATTAATGGGTGATGAAATCAGTTTTTCTAGGTTAAATGCAGCATTTTTACAAGAGTGGAATAGAATTGAGTAAAGAAAATAGAGAGCATGGGCATGTCATAAGGAGTAGACATTTTGTGAAAGCTCTGTTTTTGTTTTATGCATTGTTTTTAAAAATATTTTATTCAAAAAAAATAAAAATAAAAATATTTTATTCATTTATTCATGAGATATAGAGACAGGCAGAGAGAGAGAGAGAAAGAGAGAGAGAGAGAGAAGGAGGCAAAGAGGCAGAGAGAAGCAGGCTCCCCATGGAGCTGAGAGCCTGATGCAGGGCTTGATCCCAGGACCCTGGGATCATGACCTGAGCCAAAGGCAGATACATAAGGGACTTAGCCACCCAGGTGCCCCTGTTTTATGCATTTATATGTAATAGGTCACAGTGTAAATAAAATAGGCTTCAAGCTGAGGGTTTTGGTCAAATCAGTTTGAAACCTACCTTTTTCAAAGCAACTTTAGTTCTTCAATAACAAATACAAGCACCACTCTTGAATTAAGTTTAATGTCTCCAATTGTATTTTGATGAACCACAGATTATGTTAAAGATAAATATCAGAAAAAGAGTGGAATTAGGGTTTTACAAGTTTTAATTAGATATCGGCCTTGTGTATCATATATTTTTTTCTTTAATATTAAGTTGCCTGTGACTCACTATTGATTTATCTCTAAGTTTTCAATTTATTCTTCATAACCATAGGACAGCTGCCAGTCATTCATGATGTATTTTGACAGGAAACTTCCCATTGATAGGAGTAAATGTATTGATTTACAGGACAGAAAGAGTTTTGATGTCAAGAAATAGTGAGGTTCTAATAATTTTATGTAATCTTGACCTGACAAGGTACTTTCCAAATGAGATGAAGTATAGTGAATAATGCCAGTTCTATTCTGAATGTGATTTAAACCACTAGTTTGTGCTTAAATGTCTGTAGTATTTAATCAGAGATTAACTATATAACTTTGGGATTGAAGACGGACTTTTTTTTATTATTAGTAATTGGTCATTCATGTATTTAATGATTGTGCCTTGGTTTAGCATTTTGCATCTTCTTTCATGAAGCTAGCATTTTTAAGGAGACAAAATAAGTGATCATAAAATACATGAGCTCCTCAATAATGATGTATGTTCATATTTATGGCCATTATACCACTAGGAGTTCTTTTAACAAAATCTTAGTAAGTATTGTTGAATGAATGGATGATTTAATTAATTTAAATAATGTGGGGGAAACTGGCATTGATCATGATTTTAAAATGTAGCCTGATGAAGGATGCTACAATAGGAGTTCAGGTGTTTCAAAAAAGGTTTTAAAGGAGATTTCACTACACTGAATTTTAAAGAATGGAAAGGGATGAGTTCTAGACTGGGGAGATTGCATGAGCAAAACTACTCTTATGAACTAGATGTATTTATAAAGCTTGCCTGTCCCTTACCTTTTTTTCTTTTTTTCTTTTTCCAAAGGAAAACAGCTCTCTTCATAGGCTTTGATATCTCGGTGGTTGTTGTAGGCGGAATAATGGCACTTTAAAATTGTCTACACACTAATCCTCAGAACCTATGAGTGTTACCTTATGCACAAAAGGGACTTTGTAGTTATGATTAAATGTATGGACTTTGAGATGGAGAAATAACCCTAGGTTTTCCAGGTGGGCCCAAATTCATGACCCGAGTCATTAAAAATATGTAACTTCTTACTGTGGTCAGAAATTTGACAGAAAGAGGAAAAGATTCAAACTATGGGAGAGGCTTTACTCACCATTACTGGAAGGGACCTTGAATGTGAGTGCCCTCTAAAAGCTGGGAGCATTTCTTACCTGAGAGCTAAGAAAGGAACAGGGACTTGAGTTCTGCAGTCATGTGGAACTGAATTCTCCCAACAACCTGAATAAGCCCAGAACTGGATCCTCTAGAGCCTCCAGAAAGAAATGTAGCCATATGGCACCATGATTTGGGGTTTATGACACCTGTGTCAGACTTCCAACATGTAGAACTATAAGATAGTTTGTATTGTTTAAGCCAGTAAGTTGGTGGTTAATTTGCTAAAGCAGCGTACACTAACAAAATGATGGTTTGTTTCACAATACTTCATCTCTCTCTGTATCTCTCTGTAGCAGAAGGATTTAAATATACCTAACCCACATTTTAACCTATTGTATAAAAACTCTGTGTCGAATAGTGACATATAAACTCTGTCCTACCTCAAAAATAGACTGAGCCAATTAGATTTACTCAGTTTCTTTCTCTGTATTTTGTACTAGGTAAGATTTTTTTCTAGGTGTCTGATGAGAACTGATGATGTACTTTGTACTGAAAAAAAAATGTTAGAAAGAAAGCTGTATCTGAAAGAACATGAGCTAAGTCAGGGCTGAATGTCCATGAGGGCCCGGATACAAAGCAGATGAATGGAGGGATCCCTGGGTGGCGCAGCGGTTTGGCGCCTGCCTTTGGCCCAGGGCGCGATCCTGGAGACCCGGGATCGAATCCCACATCAGGCTCCCAGTGCATGGAGCCTGCTTCTCCCTCCGCCTGTGTCTCTGCCTCTCTCTCTCTCTCTCTGTGACTATCATAAATAAAAAAATAAAAAAAAAAAAGAATTGCAAAGCAGATGAATGGAGAGTAAGGAACTAAGAACTATGGAAGGATGGTTGTTAGAGGTAAGATTTGAGTAGGTGTAGAGAAAAAAGCAGACTTCACTGTCTTTGATGTAGAGGTGGAGGGAATGCCCTCTTGCGAGTTCCAGTTCCCATTGTAATTTATATATATTCTTCCAACATAACTCTTTTTCCTTTGGGTTAATTTAAAAGACTCTTCATTTAAAACCCAACAAGCCTATAAGGCATGAATGTTATCTGGGAATAGTCTTTGACAACACCAGTGTAAATGGCTGAATGTTGAGAATTCAGAAAGAGGAAATTAGGCCAAGAAGGGAGAAAGAAAAATCATAGAAGAAGATGGAGGAATAGCCAACAAAAGCTCAAGACCTTTGATCTGGGAAACCACATGTGAGAAGTTACGCTTGTGACAAGTAACTTGTCCCAGGCCAGTATCATTTCATAGGGATAATAAAATCAGGAGAAGGAATGCACAGTGATGGGTAGGTCTCTGTTCTTTCTGTTCTGGGGTGTCTCAGGTGTGAGGCCTTGGTGGCTTTGTCTCTTGGTTCAGGGTTTAGGCAGCTGATAATAAATGAGATTGGTTTTAATAAGTAACCACCTATTGGTTTAACCACCCCCTTTCAGGTAGTTAACCAGCCTTGAAATCTACTATTCAGGCCCTTCTACCAATCCATTCCTTTCTTCCCTTTTCCCCCCACAATCCGTACTGTGGCCTGATGATATCTTGATCTGCCAACAACCTGACTCTCCTTTCTTTCAACTTTTCCATCTAGTCTCACCCAGATAGAGCCCAGCAATTATCTTTTAAAACTCATTTTGATCTTGTTGCTTCTTGAGTCAGAAACTTTAAATGGTTCCTTGACATTTACAGGATCCTCCATAGCATAGCTTTCAAGGCACTCTGCAACCTAGTTTCAACTTCCATTTATCATGCCTCATATCCCATTATATTGTTACAGAAATCATCCTCACCAGCCAACTTGGCTCGTTCAGAATCCCCTAAATATGCCCATTGGTTTCTTGCCAGAGTGAGTTTTGCTCGTTTCCTTCCTCTCACCTTCAGAGTGCTTCCTGACACATGTTTGCCCATTCAAACCCCAGGCCTCTTTTGTTCAGTATCTCTCAAACTGGGGAGTGTTTTGTCTCTGGAAGATTGTGTACCTGTTCTTTCGATAAACAGTGAAAAGGAAACTTCAGAGCTCCAAGATCCAAAAGGATCCATTGATCCAACAAGATCAATGATATAATATTCCCTTTCTTCCCTATCAAATGCCATGCCAGATAATCTTAGGACTTTTCCCATATCACTTTCATCTTTAATCCTAAAGGTGGGACTCTGCAAATCACCAAACAACCCTAGACTTCAAAACTGGATCAGATAGATGAGGTTAGCCCTCTGGCAAGGGGTGTTTTGACCCTTTTTTTTTCATTTACTTTACCTGGGACAGAGATTGAGAGCTCCTGGTGAAATCAAATTACAACCTCAATAGGTAAATGCCAATCCTTTGAATTGATGTGGAAACAAAGGATACCTACCTATCTCCCTAATCAGTATTCAGAGACTTATACTGGGAAAGAGGATGAACACGGGGCCTTAAGCAGCAGATGTGCTCATTATTCACTCTCGGAGCAAATCTGCAGTAATTGTACAGGAAAGGGCAGCCTGATCTTGCTTGGCAGTCTTGATAAAGGAAGATGACCATTATCTATTCTTTTCATCTTTCACTGATGAAAGAAATAGTGTTTCATGGTAATCTGTGAGTTTTAGGATCAAGTTTAGTATTTTCCTAAGGATCCTTCAAAATATGCAGTTCTAATTCTAAATCCTTTTGAGATCTATTGTCTAAAATTTCCTAAATTCTGAATTCCAGAAGCCTATAGGAAGTACCTAAATGTACAGTAATGATTAAGTGTAGAGTGGCTAATGTTGCTTTTTTATGACCTTTCACCCTTATTTAGATCGTATAATGTCTTCATTATTACCAATTTTTGTCACACCTCCTTAGGAAAATTAGAAGGTCCTTGAAAGTAGCCACTGCTCCTTATTTCTTGCAGTTTCTCCAAAGGTGTTCACCCATCGCTTTCACTCACTTAACATCTACTGAGCATTTACTATGAATCAGGCACTGCTTTGGGCACACACGTCTGGCTTGTGTTAGGTTCTTTTTCTGACTTCTGGAATACCACTTAAAAATATATGTCAGCAAAAAGGCAGACCCAGAAAACTGAAACAAAAAAAAGTATGTGCTTGCTCCTTGAATGTTCACTGACTTTTTTGCACAGAGTACCTTATGACATGCCTGATTGGAGCAAAATAGTTCAGAGTTTAAGTGGAATAACTGAGGTCTATTTTTGACCAAGGTTTACATAAACTGCATCACTGCAGTTGAAATTGGACTAGAAAGAATTCCAAGAATTATGACTCTACCAGATTTGGTATTATGTGATAGCCTACTCTGTTGCTGATTTTATTTTACTGAAGGCCTGTTACCATGACTATCAATGTTTACCAGTGTCAAACTTATTCCATTTTTGCAGGTCATTTAAAAAAATGGATAAGCAGTAGAATGATTTCAAGCGAGGATTTGAAGGGAAACTTCTGTGAGGATCCCTGGGAATAACTTAAATAATTTGTGGCAGCTGTGAACCTTAGGGCTAATCCTATATAAAATGAAACTATCAGGAATAGGGTACATCTTTTTTAGCAAATGCTTCGGGAGACTGGGACTAAGAGACAGGTATGGTGAGAGGTTCTTCAAGTAGTGGCAGTTGTAAACCAATGATATTTCATTTATTTATAGGGGTTATTTATTTTATTTTTTGTATATTTTTATTGGAGTTTGATTTGCCAACATTTAGTATAACACCCAGTGCTCATCCTGTCAAGTGCCCCCCTTCAGTGCCCATCACCCCATCCCCCTGCCCACCTCCCCTTCCGCTACCCCTTGTTCGTTTCCCAGAGTTAGTCTCTCATGTTTTGTCTCCCTCTCTGATATTTCCTGTTCATTTTCTCTCCTTTCCTCTATAATCCCTTTCACTATTTTTTATATTCCCCGTATGAATGAAACCATATAATGCTTGTCCTTCTCCGACTGACTTACTTCACTCAGCATAATACCCTCCAGTTGTATCCATGTTGAAGCAAACAACGGGTATTCGTTATAGGGGTTATTTAGAAGGCCATTAGTGTTTTGCCTTTTTCAGCCATACTCCTATACTTCTAAATCAAAATCACCTCCATGGGAGGCATCACTCTTAAAAGCATTATGTAATCCTATGTATAATGTGTATAATATGTTAATCTCTCATATTATAGCACATAGAAATGTATAATACAAAAGTAAGAGCCAGAGAAATAATAGGAAATTTTAAGATGCAAGAAGTGATGTGGGAACTCGTAGGCAGAACAGTAGAAAAAGGTGATACATTGGCCCAGGGACTATCACTCTAGTTGGAAGAGGACAAGATGTGGCTTGGGTTCACAGGAGATAAGCACCTAAAACTGACACTCCTGCATAAATCTGGGACCCTCCAGTAAAAGGAGGCTTCTGTCCTCTGTCCAAGGAATCTGATTATTTCTTCAGGCTCAGAGTACAAAAAGAGGATTCTGTTGGCGACGTCAGCCCCTAGTTAGGCCATGCATGAATGTGGAGACTGGTTTAACATCATTGCAGGATACGGAGATCCCAAAGTGAAACATCTAAACTTCTGGGACCAACAGAAACAAACATGAAAACTCCCTGCAAGGATATTTCTACAACCCAGAGGTAGTATACAGTCACCAGAAGACAGAGAAAAGGGGTAAAAGTGGGGGAAAAAAAGACATTTTCAAACAAAGGGAGTCTAACATTGAAAAAATTCTGGCAGAAGAAGCCACTAAAGATCATAGTTCAGTGTAAAGGAAATTGAACCCAGAAAGAATTTCTTACAACTCTACAATAAAAAGACAAAGGATCCAATTTAAAAATGAGTAAAGGATAAGAATAAACATTTCTTCTGAGAAGATAAGCCAATGAATGATAAGTATGTGAAAAGATCTTCAACAACATTAGCCATGTAAACTAAAGTTTACATAAATTTACATTAACCAGTGTAAACTAAAATCACAATTAAATACTACTTCATACCCACTAGGATGGCTGTAATTAAAAAGACTGATAACAATAAGCGTTGGTGAAGATGTGGAGAAATTAGAACCCTCATACATTGTGGATGGGGATGTAAAATGATACAGCCTTCTTGGGAAACAGTTTGCCAGTTCCTCAAAATGTTAAACATACGAGATTAACCATGTATTTCTACCCTGAATTATATACTTAATGAAAACCGAAAGCATATGTTCACTCAAAAACTGGTACATGAATGTTCGTAGCAGCATTATTCATACTAGGTAAAGATGGAACAACTCAAATGTCCATCAACTGATGAATAGGTAAGTGAAATGTGATATATCTGTGGAATTGAATATTATTTAAAATAAAAATAGAATGAAGTATTGATACATGCTTCAACACTGATGAACCCTGAAAATATTAAACTGAGTGGAAGAAGCCGGTCACAAAACTGCATATTTAATGATTCTGCCACTGTGAAAAGTCCAGAACAAGCAAATCCATAGAGAAAGTATTGTGAGTGGTTACCAGGGGTTTTGGAGTAAAGGGGAATGGAGACCAACAGCTAAAGGACATGGGGTTTTGTTTAGGGGCAATGAATATGTCTTGAAATTAGTCACAACTTGATTGTGTTGAGTTGTTGAAAAAAAAAGAGGAAAAGCAACTTGCAATCCAATGTATAATGTGTAGATTCAAATACTAGTGTTTTTCAGGGAATTGTTGGGGGGTTAACTTGGCCTCAGGTAAAATAAAATCTAGTAAAATAAAATAAATAGTAAAATAAAATAAATTTATTCTTGGGGGGGGCGGTGGTGGGGGTTGGCAGAGACATAGGCAGAGGGAGAAGCAGGCTCCATGCAGAGAGCCCGATGTGGGACTTGATCCCAGATCTCCAGGATCACTCCCTGGGCCAAAGGCAGATGCTTAACTGCCGAGCCACCCAGGGATCCCCTAAATAATATTAATACTGTTATTATTAATTAATGGGAGAACCATTAATAATCAATGCAGTATTCTGTAGTTGATTATATTAATTTTTAGTTTATTTCCTTTCTATGTTTGTTTCACTAAACTGTAGTGATGGTTTACAAATTAACAGAAACTACAACAATTACAGTAAAGGTACAATTTTCAGTGTTGATTGGAAGTAAAAAATGCAGAACAGAGGCCACTGAAGACAGCTCCTTTCAGCCAAGATGGTGTTTTTGTCCAGCCCATCCAAGCAGTTTCTGTAACAAGTGTCACTAGCCGTCCCGTCCTGTGCTGCATACCCTTCTGCAGTAAGGGAAAACTGGATGGTTGCTTTGCTGGCTCTCATCTTAATGAATGTTCCTTACTTTCTTTAGCATATGAGTTCTTCTAAGACAAAGGAAACATATTGTTCAACAGGGAGAGGGGGAGAAAAAGTTTGAATGTTATGCAGGAATATGTTAGTGTATATAGTCAAATTAAGGACATTTTTATTTTTTTATTTTTAAATTTTATTTATTTTTATTTATTTTTATTTTTTAAATTTATTTTAGGACATTTTAAAAAGTCATTATAACACTCTCACTACTACGTATGATCTAGAACATGAAAGAGCCCTAAGTAATCAGTGCTGAACACAAATGACAGCATCACACTGCATTTGCAGATGTAGTACGCTGGTGTTGCTGCTTTTTAGGTGACTGATAGGAATTTATAACTCATTCTTTCTCTAAATGCTTTAGCTCGGTAAGAGCAAGATCTGTTATTTTACACTGCAGGAATTATATAATTAATATGGGAAAGAATGACTACTGCATAGTAAGACTAAACGTATATTGGTGAATACAGATAAATTAAAAACTAATTAATTTGAAATTTATGGACTGGTGGCCACTTACGCTGTGACACATTGAATGCTTTAGTAAGCAACTGCATAATTCAACGGGAGTCTTAGTGGGAGTGAATGACAGATGTGGGGATGCAGGTCTCCTGTCATGAATACAGATGGAGCTCGAGGCTGCTTTTTTCTTTAGTCGTTATTTAATGATTATATCTTATAAAATATATTATTTAATGATTGTCTGAATTAAGACTGCTGTTTTGGCTTTCTGTTCTTTCAGTTTCAATTCTGATATCTAATTTAAATTCTTCAGGAATTGTAAACCACATATTGTAGGTGACAGGAAAATATAGCCCATTAAGTTTAATTAATAGTTCAGACTGATTAGCCATGGCTGAGTAATATCAAAGTGACTTCAGTAATATATTTAATATGTACGAACAATTCTAATTATTATTTTAAGAAAGGTCATCAACCAAGTGTTTGTGATTCAATACTATATTTCTGGTCAATATTTTTTCCTATTTTTATAAGTATTTTTTGTGAGAAGTGGATGTTAATACTTAGTGAATGATAGAAATAAATATCTAAATATATTATTGGAAAGTTAAAGAATAATGTAGACATTTAGTTGAAGCACGTAGTTTTGATCATTGATATTTTAAAATTGTAGAAGAGGTATTTACCTTGGTTATTTCCAAAAATTTTTAAGGGTATGAATGCAAATAAGCTAGTTTTTTATTGCATAATCTCATTGTTAGAATGCCACTATTTATTGTAATACTGTTATACTATTGTCATTACTATTTATTATTATACTGTTGTGGAAAAAGGACCACAGACTCAGATGTTGGCACTTACCTGAATCTCATTGCATGAACGCAGGGTTAAACACTCATAGTAAAGAACTGAACCATGAGAGACAAGTTCTCTTGTTCTCTTGTCATTCTCTTGACAAGTCAAAGAGAAAATTGTCTTTTATGCCTGTGTATACCAAGACCCCAACTAATATTTGCCTTGTGCCAACTGCGGGAGAGTAGAGAACTGTTCCTGAGGAGGAAGAAGTGCATAAATGATGGTCCACGGGAATGGTGATGTTGGAACTCATCATAAAATAACAGATTTCAAAGATGCTACTGAAAGATTCTTGATGATGCACATATCTGTCTATAAAATATTATTATGCAATGTACTGGCCTAAGGATGAAGTGGATGCTATAAAATGTGTCAGTCAATATTCTCATTCTATAAGATTTATTTATTTTTTAGAGAGAGGGAAAGGGACATGAGAGAAAATCCAAGCAGACTCCCTGCTGAACATGGAGCCCTATGCTGGGCTCAGTTGCAGGACCCTGAGATCATGACCTGAGCTGAAATCGAGAGTCAGATGTTTGTGCCACCTAGGTGCCCCTCAACATTTTCATTCTTAATTATTAGTATTTAAAATGGGAAACTAGAAGAAGTTCCTTGTACATCTCTTGAAGATTTGAGGATAGGAAGTTAAGCATGTTTAAAATTCAAAAATAACTTTTATGCCTGAGTCTAATAAATTATCAGTGAACAACTTACAGGTAAATCTGGAGGTCTCATAGGATGCAAGTATGAGCACAGTTTTATGAAGCTGACTTTCAGAGTCTTCCATAAATTCACAATGTGATTAGGGATATTATCTCTTCTTTCTTCATTGTGACTTTCCTTACTCAATTTTTTAAAATTACACAGATTTTTTTTCTTACAGTGTTATAAGAAATCCATTTTTGCTATAGATTTCACATTAAAATTAAATGTCTTTAATTTTGTCTCTTTGGTATGTTTATATTTTTGTTGAAACAGTGTATCATTTCTATACAAAATTTTTATGGCAGACTAGGTCACAGACTACACACATGAAAACTAGAAACATACAATCCAGAAATAGTATTAAAAGTCAGTAAGAATGCCATTCAAGTCCGCATCTAAAAGGCTAGAAGACTAAAGTAACATAAAACTAAAATTTTGAAACTTCTAAACTAATCACGAGTCGTTAAAAGCAGACCTTTTCTGAGGGCCCCTGGGTGGCTCAGTCAGTTGAGTGTATGACTCTTTACTCTTGGTTTTGGCTTAAGTCATGATCTCAGAGTCCTGGGATCCAGCCACATGTGGGCCTCCATGCTCAGTGTGGAGTCTGCTTCTCCCTCTCCCTCTTCCTTTTCCCCTCCCCCAACTCAGACCCTTGTGTGCACTTTCTCTTTCTCTCAAATGAATAAATAAAATCTTAAAAAAAAAAAATCCCCAAACAAATCTTTTCTGGCTGTGGTCAGGAGGAGGAAAGGTTCATATTATGAGAGAGACTTGACTGCCATTACTGGTTTTGAAGATGAGGGAAGACAGGTTGAAGCCAGGAATATGGATGGGCTCTAAAAGCTAGGATCAATCCTCACCTGATAGCCACAGAAGGAACAGGGACCTCAGTTCTACAGTCACATGGAAATAAATTCTCTCAACAACCTGAATGAGAAGGAAATGGATTCTCCTCTAGAGCCTACAGAAGGAAGTAGCACCATGTGACACCTTGATTTTTAGCTTGGGTGAGAACTCTAGGAGAAACCATAGAAGAGAATCCTTGTAATCTAGGGATGAGACAAAGATTTTCCAGTGTGACCAAAAAAACCCACATAGAAATAAAAAATGATAAATTGAATTTTATAAAAATTGTTAGCTCTTCAAAAAACAACAAAAGGAATAAAAATCTAGAGAAAGACTGGAAGAAAATATTTGTGAAATGTGTATCTGACAAAGAACTTTTAAAATTCCAAAATCTGTAAAGAACTTTTTTTAAGAAAGACAGACTTAATTTTTTAAAGGTTTATTTATTTATTTGAGACAGAGAAAGATTAAGCAGGAGGGACAGAGGGAGAGGGAGAAAGTATCCAAGGCAACTCTCAGCTAACCACAGAGCTGAATGTAGGGCTCCATCTCCCGACCCGAAGATCACAACCTGAGCCGAAACCAAGAGTTGGGCGTTCAGTTGGACATTCAGCTCAACTGACTGTGCCACCCAGGCACTCCAGGAGTTAATTTTTAAAAGCAGTTTTAGGTTTGCCATAAAATTGAGAGGAAAGTACAGAGATTTCCCATATACTCATGCCTCCACACATGTATAGCTTCTCCCATTACCAGTATGACTCACCAGAAAAAAAAAAAAAAGTGTTTTGTTTGTTTGTTTTGCCAAGAATGAACCTACAATGACACATCATAATCACCCAAAGTACATAGGTTACCATAGGGTTCACTCGTGGTGTTGCACATTCTGTAGGTTTAGACAAATGTATAATGTCGTATATCTACCATTATGATATCGTGCAGAGTATGTCACTGCCCTAAAAATCCTCTGTGCTCCACCTTTTCATCTCTCTCCCCCGACCTCCACCCTGTCAAAAATTGATCTATTTTTTGTCTATAGTTTTGCCTTTTCCAGTATGTCATAGAATCACATGGTAGGTAACTTTTTCAGATGGGCTTCTTTCACTTAGTAATATGCATTTAAGGTTCCTCTGCGTCTTTTCATGGCTCGGTAGCTCATTTCTTTTTAATACTGAATAACACTCCATTATCTGGATATACCGCGGTTTATTCATTCATTCACCTACTGAAGGACATCTGGGTTGCCTCTAAGTTTTGGCAGCTATATACAAAAGCTACTAAAACATTCATGTGTGGGGTTTTGTGATGATATAAGTTTTCAATTTATTTGAGTAAGTAAGGGATACTATCCAGCAATAAATAGAATGAACTATGTGTTGATGCATGCAACAACATAAATGAATATCAAAAGTGTTGTCTAAGTGAAAAGAATTGAGCCACAAGAGACTATAGACTGTTATTATTTCACTTATCTTGAAGTCCTAGGAAAGATAGAACTGCAGAAACAGACAGTAGATCTGTGGTTGCCTGAGGCTGGGGGTGGAAGTGGGAAATGACTGTAAATGAGCACAAGGCAATTTTGGGGTAATGAAAGCATTTTTAAAACTGTATTGTGGTAGTAGCTATACAACAGGACAAATGTCCTGAAATTGAATTGTGCACTTCAAATAGGTGAATTTTATGGTATTAACACAGTAGAGCTGTTAAAAATTAAGCTACTCTCAAAATGAGATTTGAAGATTATTTTCTGTTATTAGTGGGTAAAGTGTTTATATATTTAATTAAAAGCGAGACATTGAAGGCAAAAGCATCCATCTGGCAAGAAGACCAGCAGGCTCCTACCTGTAAGATTTCAGAGTGGCTTTCATGAACTTAGTAAATTTACTGTGATGGAACATCTGGCTGAGAAACCTAATTTTATCAGCACAATGAGAAATACCATTGTCACATGGGCCAGAGTGTTATTAGTATACATATAACTGGTTTATTTACCACTGTAGATAGAACTACGTACTAGGCAAAATGACAACTTAGCTTATAAATCATCATGAAAATACATTGGGATATTTTGTGGAAAAGCAGAGGCAATAATTTCAGCTTATTTGAATGGCTCATAAGCTATATTATCATCAGAAAATTGCTTGATAAACACAGACTCCAAAACTAGTGCAGTTAATTAGATAAAGTTGATATTTACTGGTATCAGGATACAATAGCCTGTTCACTCTATTTCAGAACAGGATGGCATTTGTCATGCCAACCAGCCCCCTCAGATAGATGGTATAGATATAAATAGAGATATAGATACGGAGATAATTAAATACGTTTGCTTGATTGATTCCTTTCAATCTAGCAATTATTCAGCTCACTTAGGTGGATTTGCATTTTTCAGCACTGAAAATTAATTTGATAATCATAATGTTTTATAGTCATAGGGAGAACTTAACTGCTTTTCTATTAGTTATCTTTTGCTACATAATCAAAGGTTAGTACCTAAAAACACCAAACATTTATTATCTCAGTGTTTATAGATCAGGAGTCCAGGGTCTGGGTGCCTCTGACACAGAGCCATTCACAAGGCGGCACTCAGATCATCTCAAGGGCCTACTGAGGGAGTACCCACTTCCAAGCTCACTCAAATGTGGCCCTCAGCAGGCCTCAGGTCCTCTTTGGCTGTTGGCCAAGTATTTGCCACATGAGAGACTGTTGCTTTGGTTTTGATATATTTTTTATAATTCAGGAATTGTATGCCTGTAAGTCATGGAAATCCAATTCAAATGGGCATAGGCAAATTTGAGATTTTATTGAAAGACTTCTATATTCCTGAGGAGAGAATTAAAAGGGAAAACTGTATATAAAAACTGTATATAAAAAACTGTATATAAAACTGGAACGCTGACAAGACTCTTTCTTATATCTTCTCTATAGATTTTCAGCATATAGCCTATGAGAAAGAGTCTTTAAAGATCCACAATTTAGATAGATCTCTACCACCAGAGTGAAAAATCCCAGAAATATTATCTTAAAGTTCAGGTTGGGTTGAGGGGTTCACCCTGGATCAGTCATCTCTGTCCAGGGAATCAAGATCCTTTTATTGACCTGGGTCTGGTGTTTCTCTTGTACCAGTCAGCTACAATCTAGCAGGTGGTATAATACATATTGAAGGTTATAAATCATCATCTTTTGGCCTTTATTCTTAATATATTTTTTGTATTTTTAGACATTTTTATAAAGAATTCTATCAAAAGTCTAACAAACATTCTCAGTTCTCCATACTTGCACTGGAATATAAGAGAGTAGAAGGAGGAACAGTTTTCAAAGGAAGGAATGCTGGGAAGTAAAAAAACAAATCCATTTTCATCTCTAAACCACTCATGTTCTTGAAGACAGCCTACTGTTTGTTGAGTATGTTGTGCAAATTAAATCCAGTCCAACCTGCTAGTATAATATTTCATACCTATTTTGGGAATTGGTGAATATATTTAGGTTGGATACCAATATTAGAGTTATTTTATTCTATTTTATTTTATGAGAGGATGTGCAGAGGGACAGTGAGAGAGAGAATCTCAGGCAGCCTCCATGCTCAGCACATGAACCCAACATGGGGTTTGGTCTCATAACCCTAAGATCATGACCTGAACCAAAATCAAGAGTTGGATGTTTAATCGACTGAGCCATCCAGGCACCCCAGATACCAATATTAGTGTTGTTTTACAAATAGTTTAAATTTCTCAAATCAGTACTAGTTTTTCTCAATTGAGCATTCATTTCTTTCTCAAGGATAGCCTTTTGGAAGATAAAATATCCTCTCGTTAGTTTTTCCAATTCCTTAGCAAGTTCTTTACAGATGTCATGCTTGAAATGAGTTGACCAGGAGTCAGTCGCCTTGAGGCGGTCTTTATATTTTGGTTCTAAAGAACAAAAATTAAGTTTATTTTATCAAATTAGTTTAAAAAATATGATATCATTCACCTCAAGCTCATTAGCCTACACTCACTGGCATATAAGAAATCATATTGCTTTCATCGTTAGCATTTATTCTTAAAACATTATGATCTATATATGTATCATAACCTTTGAAGTCAGGAGAGCCCATTGATAATAAGCTGTTTTGTTTTTTTGTTTCTTTGTTAAAAATTATATTATTTTGGAAGGAAGATGAGCTTTGGAGACTTTGAAGCCAGCTGACTTCTTACTATATATTAGCCAAAGTTGAATGTGGACATGATTCTTACTGTCTTTGAGTCTCAAATGATCATATACTTAATTGCGTTGTTGGGAAGATTAAGTGCTATTGCATGTGTAAGGCATCTTTGTGGACCTAACAAGACTCAGCAAATGTGATTTCCCTTCCACATCCTAATCGACTCTGGTTTCTATAGCTCTACTACATTGCATTTTACAAAGCACTTTTTTGTCATTTGTGCTTTTTTGCACCTCACAACTTCTTTACATGGTACGAAAAAAAAAAAAAACTGTTATCTACATTTTGCTTCATTTGTTTCTTAAATTGAGAAACCAAGCTGAAAATAGTTAAGACATTAAGTATACTTTTGGAGAGTTTATTAAAAGGTTATCTCTGAACTAGGCCTGCTGCATTCATCCTATGGACTCAGTCCTTGGGTCCTTATATACAGAGGGCAGTGGGATAAAAAGGAATCTAAGGAGAATCACGGGACACTGAAAAGTGAGTGTTAAATTAGGTACGATATTTAAAGTTGAAATTAGACTAAATTTGGACTTGCTCTAGATACCCTTCAGAGACAGGGAAGAGCAGTATAGTGGTTAGAGAATAAAATAAAGATATTTCATATTTGTACTTTAGGAAAGTTTAGACTTTTCAACGCAGCAATTACAATTACTAAATTCAAATATATGTTAAAACACATGTTTACCCTCAGCAGTCTGTCAACATCATTTTATCCCCTAAGAAATAAAGCTAATGTTGACATAATAGTGAAGCAGGCCATAAGGATTGGAAAAACAAGATTTGATGTTCACCTCTCTGTCTCTTTGTAGTTCTTTTTGTAGCTCCAATATTTATGCAACACTTGTCATGTTTAGGACACTCTTCCTAGTGCTGGGATTTATGCAGCTAACAAGACAAGTTCTATGCCCATATTAGGGAATTCATATTCAAATTTGGGAAGAAATTCAGTTAAACAATAAAATGCGGAATTAATGGCATTTCAGGTAGAGGTAACTGAAAAATGCAAATTAAGTGTATTGGCTTCCTTGTTGCTATCAGTGACGTAAAGCAGCACAGATTTATTCTCCTAAAAATCTGGAGATCAGGAGTCTAAAATCAAAGTGTTGGCAGGGCTGTTTTTTCTGGAGGTGTCAGGGGAGTATCTTTTCCCTCGCTTTGTTGGCCTTGAGAAAATCCCTGCGTTCCTTGGCTCATGCTCCCTCCCTTACATCTCTCAAGTCTCTCATTTCCATCATATCTTCCACTACTGATTTTGAACTTTTTGCCTCCCTCTTACAAGAACCAACTGTGATTATATTTGAGGTCCATCTAGATAATCCAGGATAACCTCCTATCTCAAAATCCTTAATCTCATCTGCAAAATCCCTTATGTCATATAAGGTAACATTCACAGGTTCTTGGGATTAAGTCATGAACATCTTGGGTTGGGGCCATTGTTCAACCTACTGGGTGAAGATACTTGAGAGAGATAGTGGTGATTTATCTGAAGTGCTAGCAGTTGAGCTGAGGTTTAAATGCTGAAAGAATATATATTTAAAGCTTTCGTGTGCATTAAACAACTCAATGTGAAAAAATAAGGCACTTGCACTTGGCCATCATTTTCTTAATAGAATCAAGATCGATTAAATTGCAGGGCACCTGGGTGGCTCGGTGAGTCTGTTGGGTGTCTGCACTTGACTCAGGTCATGATCTGGGGGTCCTGGGATGGAGCCCCATGTCAGGCACCTTGTTCAGTGGGGAGTTTGCTTCTCCCTCTCTCTCTGACCTTCCCATCTGCCCGTGCTCTCTCTTTCTCTCAAATGAATAAATTAAAAAAATATATTTTGTAAAAAAATAAAGATTGATCACATTAGTGTATAATATGTTGTGATTACAATTTCCTCATCACCAGGAACCAGTGTTGAGGGCCCTCAGGAGTGGGAGAGGAACACACATCTTGGGCCTTAATAATTGTACTGGTGAGTGAAAGTCTCATCAGTTATATGGGTTTAGGAATTCACATTGTAGTGGCTTTCTCTGAAAAGAATTATTAATACATAGGAGAAGATAGAGTCTACTGATTTCTCCTGACTTACATCATTAAATCTGTGTCTCAATCATGAATATACAATAGTATTCTTTTGTTTGCCCTTGAAAGCTTTCAACAGTAAAATATTTACATTAAATCTCAACAACTAATGATATCTCTGAAGTCACTAGATAGGAACAGCTCACAGGGCAGAAAACAATATGCTGAACTTTCTACAGAGAAAGTTTTGATTTAGAGATATTTTTAAAGATTTCATTGAAAGGCAAGATGTAATAGATTGACTTATTTTCCCTGAAACACCAGAATACACGATGCCACGATGCCACATATATGGCAAAATATGTTTATATTCCCAAACTAGGGAGTTGGAAATTTACTATTGGAAGTATCATAAGAAGCCTGGTAATATCTTTTTATTTCTGGATTTACCACCACATACACAATGAATACCAGACACATTAAATAATGGTTCGTGAGATTTCAGAGAGCCTGACTTCATCCGTGTATTGATCTTGCTTCCTTGAATATAGCCCAGCTTTGAAGTGATAGGACCCAGAATCGCACTGGTGAGTATGAGGCGATCCATACAATTTGAGGGGGGAGGAGTTTGGGTTGAAGTTTCTTATGTATGTATTTTGTCAAACTAGAAGCGTGGTGTGTTCCCTCCCCTAAGTGGTTAGTCTGCATGGAAACAAATCTTTTGGGAGGAGATAATATTTTTTGTTGTGATCCCATGAGGTTAAAACCATGGAGAGTAGTCAAACTGCTTTTTTCAGTTCGGTTTATTTCCCAGCTTTAAAACTCTGGGATGCTGTGAGTCAGTGTTTTCACACTTTGTCGTGCATGAGGAGGAAGTGTGTTATCACCAAGACAGAGACTTGTGTGAGGGGTAAGGCCTCACCGATAGCTACGCAGCACTTTCATTAGCACTGGAAAGGGTGTTAACACACATACAAGGAGATTTTTCATAGGCCTAGACTCTGGCTTGCTTTCTAAGTGTTATTCCGTTTGAAGACCCAACTTGTGGTGGGAGATCTAACAAGTAATTTCTTAAAACCCCTTAGGACACTGGCATATCCTAAACATCTTTAGAGAATTTGTAGCTATATGAACAGACACAAAGCTATTTCAGATTTTTGTTGTTGTTCTCATATTGATTTAATTACGCCAGCTTTGCTGTCTCTCTGTCTTTTATACCATCTTCCCTTGCAAGGAAAAGTGGAATGGGATATTTGATTATCTCCGCACTTCTCAAACACACAGCTATTTGAGTGTATTTTTACCCCTAACGATGACTTAAAAAGTGTAGGGTTTTACGTACTATGAATGAAAGAATTCAGCACTCTCAGCCAAACAAAACTCTACCCCGAGTGTCCTCTCTTGAGTATGTTTCCCTGTGGAGATGCACTCCCCTGACATTGGCTCTGGCCTTCTTTCCAGCATATGAAGTATCAGACCATTTATGGAAAGCTCAGCAGGAGCTAGTCTGTCCTAAAGATCCGGCCCCAAACTTTTGTTCTTTAATCAATCTTCCTGAAAGAAGGAAAAATAATAAAAGCTATATCATATGCATACACAACACATATATGAAATATGTACGTATGAATAAAATTATCTGATATGTATATTTTACCCTAAGTTTACTCTCCCCACTAACACTCCCTCCAAAGGCATCCAGTGACTTCCCATTTCACTTGAACAAAACCCTCGACTCTGCCAGGATCTAGGATCTGCTTCTGTTTTCTGTTTTCTCTTAATTCCACTCTTCCCTGTGTGCCCTGCGCTTCAGCCACGGAAGTATCCTTTCAGTTCTCCACGCATACCATGTTCTTTGCGGCCTCTTGAATTTACACATCAAGTGTCCTCTCTTTGGAGAGCTCTTGCCCGGGTTTGGCATGTGTCTGGCTTCCTGTCGTGCTTCAGGGCTTTTCTAAGGAAGTGCATTCTCAGAGAGACCTGCCTGTGCTAGGAGTGTTACCTGAGTGGCTCCCCTCTGTTATCCTCTATAGGGACTGTGTGGCATATATACACCGCCTAGCACTGAGCAAATTTCAGTTATGTGTGTTTGTTAAGCCAGTTGCAGCCCCTTTGTCTCTGTAGGCTGTGAGTTCCATGAGGTCACCACCATATTGCTTTGTTCTCCAGTACATGCCCAGTGCTTGGAAGTATGGCTGGCAAATAGTTGCTAAGGCATGTATGGATGAATTAGTAAGTTAAAAAAAAAGTTTTTTTTCCCTCCTTACCCTTTATTACATCCCTTTCAAACTGTGAACTTTTTGGTCAGTTGGGAGTAAAAGGGCAGCAAGGGATGGGGATGGGAGGTGGCTGCTAACTTAAAGTTTCATCACTCAACACCTCAAAGACTCCACTACATATTAGCAAGGTCCTGTTTATTTGTTTTGCTCTTTTTATTGAAGTTGTGGTATTGATCAGAGGAGACTGTTGTTTTAACATGCAAGGAGCGGGCAGCCGAGCAAGAGATAAGAATAAAATATGTGAGGTCATCGAAATCAGTTGACTGTGTATAGGTCACCCATGCTTTATGCATTAGGCCAAATACATAAGGAGAGATGACAAAAGGTTTATTATTTTTTAGTTTTCAAAAGTGAGGTGAGACAAGGAAAGCCTTGAAACTTGACAAAATGGAGCAGAGTATTCAATTAAATGTGAATTATGTTTCACTCTTGGTTGGCATAGAGGTCAGTCACTTCTCTCCCCTGTTTTTTTAGATTGATTGACTGACTGATTGATTGATTTATTCATGAGGGACACAGAGAGAGGCAGAGACCTAGGCAGAGGGAGAAGCAGGCTCCCCCCCGAGGGAGTTTGATGCTGGACTCCATCCCAGGACCCTGGGATCATGCCTTGGAGCTGAAGGCAGCCACTCAACCACTGAGCCACCCAGGTGCCTCTCTCCCCTGTTTTTAATAGCATAATGCAATATTCCACAAAGAAATGTGGTAAACAGTAACTACAAGTGTCATTGGTATTCCAGCTAGTTTCTTTTTTGGGGGGAAAAAGTTTGCAGAAAGAAATTTTGAAAGAATTCGTGATAAAATGAATGATAGTGATTTGTAAATTGTGAGTTATGTATAAAAATGTTAACCTGAGCCTGCTATTGGATGCTTCCCCTGCATATTGCTGACCTGTTGATTTTTTCTCCTGACTTTAGCCAAGTTGTTGTCTGCAAAAGTTATGTATTTGCGCATCGTGTTATTGGCCTGCTCAGCTTCTCAGCAGCGCTACCTAAAAGGAGCCTTAGAAGGAAAAAGACAAAAGCTCCCTTCCATAGCAAGGAATAGCCTCATAAAGAGAGAGGCTGTCTCCTTTGCTCCATCTTTATTCAGGGGATGGTGGCTTGAGGACAGGATCCCAGAGCAGTAGCATCTATCTTGTGACCAATATGTAATTAACCTGAGGAAGAAATTCGAACATGACATTGCAGTTGGTAAAAAGTGGTTAGGTCCTTATATAATCACTGAATGAATCTTGGAGCCAGACCTAATTTTAGGGATCAATTAATATTCTCAAGAGTTACCCCACAGTTAGTTGGGCTTTCTATAATTTGTAGCTAAAAACATATCTTACAGATTTGTTGCTCTTATTATCACCCAGGATTTTGGACTTACTCAAGGCAAGGTCAGGAGATAACATATCTAAGAGATTCAAAATTTGCTCAGAAATAGAGGCATGGAGCACAGATGATGTCATGTAATTCTCATACTGAAATAACAGAATCCCAGATATAAATATATATTCTAGTGGGCTAATAAAATGTGTTGGTTATATTTATCAAATGCAGCATTACTTCTGGACAATTAAAAGAATAAAAATAAATTGCAGGACAGCAAATTAAGGAAATCAGCGAAAATATGATATCATTCTCTAATACGTACTGTAATTTTGTTTTTAAAAAGAAGGAACAATAAATCAAATAGATGCAAATACTTGACATAGTAGGCTTTAGAGAACTATTCTTGCGTGATAATAAAATGTGGGTAAAGCACATATTACAATGAGAAGCAATGTCTTTCAATGATAGGCATAAAGTCTTTCCCTTCCTAGATTACCAGGTGTGAAAATATTGTATTTAGTAATACCATTTTCTTCCAGTTCTCCATTATGTAAAAGGTTAGTTATTCTCAGAAAGTCAAGCAGTAATGCAGAAAATTGCTCTGTTTGAACGATTGTGTTTTAGCTTCTAAAGTCATCCATAGTTCAATGCTAGAGAAATGTATAATGTTCGGCTATATAAAGTTCATTTTTATTCTTTTATAATAGTGACATTGGTGTTTTGTTTAACAAGCCAGTGCATTTCCAGCTAAATAATGAAATGTTTAGTTTCTTAAATAAGTCACTTAGAAATATTTAAGGGCCAGTTATGTAGCTTTCAATCTTTTCTTGTTTACAGATATTTTTGCTAGTCTGTAACAGGATTGTCCAAGGAGAACTACGCAGGGATATGGAGACTTCCAATACAAAGGACTCATAGATCACTAACCATATTCGACCTTATCATAGTCAGACGAGGCATTCCCTAGAGGTTTTTGGATTAAAGGAGGCTGTGAAGTCATTAGTTGAAAGAGCCATGGGTTAAAACTCATTTGGCAGAGACCCTTCATTCACCTCATAATAGTGAAAGATAGTTAGGGCCAAGCTCTTTCATTATAACTAGTATTTTTTTCCATTATCATAAAATACCTACTTTGAATTATTTTAATTACAGTGAAAGATATAATAATTTGGGAACCTAAAATTAGTGTCACTTCTAATGCTAGGAGCATATTCAACTTAAGGCCTGCTTAGAGTGTCCGTATTTAAACTAAAATAGTCAAACGAATTCCTTTCTCTGTGGGAAAAAAAAGGATAAAAAATGTGAAATACAAAGGAGCAGAGTGTTGAAAGGAGACAGGAAAGGAGAAATAAGAGAGAAATATAATTGTATATGATGTTGGAAAGCAAAAAAAATATGCTTATTATTATTTTTTAAGTTCTGGCACATTAATTTAGCCTTCATGAGATTTTGGTTATTGTTCAAATTCCAAATATGGCTCTATTTTATACCTCTGAGGAGCGAGGAACTCTGATCACAACTATGATACCAGTAGTAGCCTCAATGATGCCTAAAAGTGTTACAATTTAAAAAATACTCTTACAGCAGTTCAAAGATTTAAAAAGTTAAGTATATATGTTCCAGATAATAGATAATAAATAAGTCTTGGACTTGAGAGTTACCATTAACTAATAAGGCATAGAGGATTAATTACTAGATGATAAAAATTATTACTAAGATCTGAGTTTCACCACAGATTTTTAAGATGGTGGCAGTAAGCCTAAGGATGAGCATACTAGTGGGAGACAAATAATGAATAAACAGAAATAAATCATGTAATGTGATGAAAGTTTATAAGTGCTGTGGAGCATGAAAGGGGGGCCAAGGGTGCTGGGATGAGGAGGTTACCATTTTTAACAAGGTAGTGATTAAGGCGACATTTGATAAAGTACAGAAGATGGCGAGAGGAGGAGTTCTATGGATATCGTGGGAAGATGATTTTTTTTTGTTTTTGTTTTTCGGTTTTTGAGAGAGAGAGAGAGCAAGCAGATGTGAGCAGAGGTGGGAAGGGACTGGGAGAGGGAGAGGGATAGGGGGAGCAAGAGAATCTTAAACAGGTTCTATGCTCACCACAGAACCTGACTTGGGGCTCAGTCTCACAACCCAGAGATCATGACCTGAGCAGAAATCAAGAGAAGGTTGCTTAACTGACTGAGCCACCCACGTGCCCTTTGAGAAGATGATCGTAACCTCAAGGAACAGTAAGTGCAAAGGCCCTGGGGTGAGAGCTTGTCTAACATGTTGGAGGAACATCAAGGAGGTCAGTGTGACTGAGGGGACTAAGTAAAGGAGAACAGTCATAAGAAATAAGGTCACACAGAATAATAGAGAATTGAATGCAACGTTCAGGATCTTTTGTTTTATTCAGTGAGAATAGAAGTTATTGGACAGTGTTGAGTAGAAGAGTAGCACAATTTGACTTAAATTTTAAGAGGATACCTATGTGTGCCAGATTGATGGAAGCAGCAAGACTACTGAGGACACTTTTGCCTCAATAAAAGTGAGAAATGATGGTGGTTTAGACCATAGCAGTGGCAGTGGGATAGTGACAAATGACCAGATTCCAGATATTTATTGAAGGTTTAACTGGCAGGGTTTGCTGATAATTGAATTTATGGTGTGAGAGAAAGAGCAAAGTCAAGGATGACTTGAATGTTTTCGGCATGCATAACTGAAAGGAAGTGTCACAGATGGCATAGCTGTGTCTTTTTGTCCAGCCGTGTTTGGTTATGTGCAAGCAAACAAAATATGAAGAGAGTTAGTTATAACCAAGACTGACTTTGCTATGTGAGCACAATGAGGCAAGAGAGATGTTAAGAAGGAGTTGGGGATACGTGCAAAAAAGTTATCATTAGGGTGGACCAAATGATTTAATCTGGATAAGTAAAATGTATGGTTCTGATGGAGTGGGAGTGGATGACATCAGATTCAGATGACATCATGGAAAATAAGAGGTCAGGAGACTGTGTGGACAGGTCACTGGCAAGATCATTGAAATCACCAACAATTATGAGTTAGTGCTGGAGAACGTGACAGTAAACCAGGAGCTAAAATCTTCCAGGAAGGAGGAAAATTAAGCAATTGGTAGATGAGAAAAAGTGATGTGGGGTCACGAGTGGTATCTGATCACATGACATTTGGAAGAGGAGATTTTAGGAAGAATAGAGGGAAATGGAATGGAAGTGGCAAAAAGAAAAATAAAGCTTTAGTTTTACAGGCGATAGGAGAGAAACCAGCCTCCTTAATAGTGCTCTAAGAGAAGCATCATCCTCAGGAGTGGACAGGATTTAATTTGAGTAAGAGGATGATGGGAGGGGCACCTGGGTGGCTCAGTTGGTTAAGTGTCAACTCTTGATTTTGGCTCAAGTCATGATTTCAGAGTGTGGGATGGAGCCCTGTGTGGAGCCCTGTGTGGAACTCCCCATCCAGCCCCGTGCTCAGCCAGAGTCTGCTTGTCCCTCTCCCTCTGCTCCTCATGCTTGATCACGCATGCTTTCTCTGAAATAAATGAATACAATCTTTTTAAAAATGGAGGATGTTGGGAATATCCAGGTAAGAATGTGTGTGAGTAAAGAATTTTGCTGGTAATTGTACTTGGATTCTGGAAGATCCAGTGGTCTTAGGACCTGGACAGTGGTGGGTGATGGAGTCATTTGGGGATGTCCATGACTGTTAAAGATTTTTGTTGGGGTTGAGGGATGACCCTGGATCCCAGGCTTCTTGTGATGACCAAGCAGTCCTTATTCTGCCCAGTTCTGTGAACAGTGAGATCAAATCATGTTACCATCAAGTCTCAGTTATCATTGAACTGGGCAAAGCAAAGGGCTGCTGGTAATCTGAAATAAAAGGAACAAGGAGATTAATCCAACCCCAGTGGACAGATAAAACCCACAGATTGAGTCTCAGGTTGGAAATCAGGCCCAGTGCATGTCTGGAAATAGAGAGCTGGGTGCTGAGAGATGTTTGTAGGCCACCAAGAGTATTGGTTACAGCAATGATTCTGAGTATTTCTGCACATTTTAAATACTTGGAGCTTTAGAAATCCGAACACCCAGGTCATACCTCCGGGCATCAGTATTTTTTCCCCAACATTCCACAGTGATTCCAGTGGGCAGCCAAGTTTGAGGACCATTGTGCCACAGTATCTCTTAATCCTAGGATATTCAAATCATTGAAAGCATCTGTCATGTCATCATTGCTGATTCTCCCTACTTCACTTGTTATCTGTTCAAACTGTGACAGGGCCTCATTTTTCAGTGGCTTAGTTTGCTATATAAATAGTTACAAAACCTCACATTCATCAATTACATGGAATTCTATGTCTGTGGAAGATTTGTAATGTCACATTGCACTCCCTTTGTATTTTAGTTGCATATTTCTGTTCTGTTGCATTTTATTGCCTTATTTGAAGCCATAATTATTTGACAAAGATGTTGACCCCAAGAATGGAAATTGATGCAAGATATTTTCACTTTATAGTTTCTTTGCTTCCCCATCTAAAACCCTGTGTGTGAAGATTTGAGATTTGTTAAAGGAAAGTATTTTTTTCTGATGTATCTTAATTTGCTTCACAACACTTGTAATTTATTTAAGCAATTAGTATCATTGAACATTTGATATATTTTTTCTTTTTTGCTATCATAAATCACGCATTAATAAATTCGATAATGCCTAGCTATTTATGCTTTCAAAGTAAAAAATAATGCACAGGACAAAGTTATACTGGCAGGGCTGACTTTATTTCAAGCTACCCATATAATAGAGACAAGAACTGAATTCCACTCTTAAGAAACAAAGGGCAGAAAGACTTTTAAGTGCTGGAGTGAGAGGGAGACCAGGGGCCCTCTGTGTTTACATCTGTTGGTTTTATTCAAAGGCAAAGTAAACTTTCTCTTATCTTTGTGACAGGACATAGTTTTAGAATTTGTAGCAAGGCATCAGCAGAAGTTACACTCCCACCCTCCCACAGAAACTGGAAAGCAGGGGCACTCACTCCCCAGATGTTTACATTTCAAAGAGTGGACTCCTAGGTCTTTGAGAAAGATCTGCCTGGGTTGTATAAAGTGGGCAAGAAGCTTTTGAACAATATTCAGATCTCAAAGGGCAGAGAGAGAATTTACAACAGCAAGTTTTCTGAAGATCTAAGAAAAGGGGCCCTGAGTCAGAATTGGTCAAGCTGAGAGGTGGTGAAGGCTATTTTGATCAATGTATATCTCATGATAGTTCTTAAGGACGAGTCATGCGTTGCTAGATGAGGGCGAGAATGTTTTTAAGACATTTGATTCGTGTTGGAAACTCACCATCAGAATTATTATTATTTTTTTAATTTCTATATTCACTAGCAAAGTATGAGGGCTTCCGTTTTCCTATGTGTCTGCCAACATGGGTTTGTTAAAACAGACCGTTTCCAACTTTGATTTCTAGTTTGACCAATTTGTAGGAGAAAAATGAAATATCACACTTTCAATTACCCATGAGATTGAACTTCAGAAATATATTTATTGTCCATTTGCAATTCCTTGTTGGGGATTGCCATTTCATGAAGCTTTTTATTTTTGTGTTACAGTGTTTATATTATTTTTAAGAGAAAATCACAGTGCTATCTTGCCTAATGGTTCATAAATAGGAGAAAAATCAGTACCATGTACCAAGCACTAACTACAAATCTAGGTATTTGTTTTTTCCTATGAATTTCAAACCTCAGTTTCCAGTGGGTTCCTTAGTTATGAATAAGAACGACTGCAGGAGAAGAATATGTCTCTTTCGAGGATATTTTCTTCATTTTGGCTTTTAGGCGAAAGGAATTGCTATGTCTTAGCTTTAGGAAAATATTAGGCCCTGACAGTTCTGTTGCCTGGAAGACAATCAGGGCTTGTTGGAGGGAGGAAGAAGAGGGTAAATATTTTATAGGACCCTTATGTTCAATGACAAAGCCATGACTAAAAAAGACAGACATTTCTCTCTGTGGCTGCCCACCCAACCTCTCTCTCCCAGGAGCAAACCACCCACATGTCAGCACACCATGATGTGTATCATACAGTATGTTTCAACTTGTTTTCTTTAAATTCTGATCCACTGTCACCTCTTGTTTACATCTGATCACTTCTTTTGGAATCCTCTTCTTTACACATTCATTAAATTCTGATCTTCCAGGTCTCTTTCTCTTCTTTGTCTATTACTTTTATCCTACTGTCTCCTTTCTTTTTTTTTTTTAAAGATTTTATTTATTTAATTTATTTGGCAGCTGGGAGCCCAATGCCAGGTTAGATCCCAAGACTCTAGGATCATGAGTCCTGGCATCATGACATAAGCCAAAGGCAGATGCTTAACCACCTGCTTAGTGTCTGCTTTCAAATAATCAATTGATTATCTATTCTGGAATAGACACTATTTGTTCAGGTTGAAATACTAAAATGAAGCCCTACAAATCCATTCTAGAGGAAACAATCCTACAAGCATGTAATGTTAATTCAGTGAGTTCAAACATACGCTTTAGTTAAAGGGAGAAAATATGAAATAAGGTAAGGGGAGAGGGAACTAAAGTTTCTTGGTATCTTCTAACTGCCAACCACATTGAGAGAAGTACAATGTCATTTAAATAAGGAACACTATCCCCTGAAAGATCTGTTTGAAATGGTTTTGTATTTAATTTTGTCTTCTCAGAGTTTATCAGGGAGCCTGGCACATGTGCATTAAATAAATGTTTGCTGAGTAGAAATGTATAAAAGTTTGGGAAGCAAGGGACATTTGAGCTGGTCTTAAAGGATATGCATAATAAAAATTTTTATTTTTATTTTTAACAGAGTATATAAGCTTTCATAATTTTATGAACATCTAAAATATCCTTTGAATTGTATTTCTGTCTCTAATAAATACTAGTTATAAAAATGTTGACTTTTAGTACTAGAGAACTGAAGCTGACGTTTTGTTGACTAGTTAAAAACTGCTGATTAAGAATTCTTTAAACTAGTTAAATGTTAGGTCATGTATATTAATAATGAAAATGTGCTTATTCTAAGTATAAATGGCATCGAGTTTCAGTAGCACTTATCATTTGAATGGAGAGGGCTTGTCTTTTTAAAAATGACAATTTTTGTCTCAATTCATAACCAATAAAATGGCATTACATCCTTATAGAGTCTAGATGAAGTTAATGGACAATAAATGATGCGAGTTTCTCTCATCAGTTGTTTAGATGAAGGAGAATATTATCACCAATTTCCTGTGGTTCAATTCTGAGAAAGTAAGTGAAATCAAATGGTAAATATATATATAATCTATATATCTAGGAATTATGTTTAGTATATAATGTGCATATTAGGAGTATGATTAGCTGTGTTTGTAGAATATATGTGTAGAACATATAATAATAACATATAATATATAATAAACAAATAAATATATATGTACACACACTTGTTCTATCTACCCTAGAACCCTATGTTAAGGTTCTAAGTAACAAATGTGTACCATTCTATTTTCCACATATGGCTGATTTAAAATTTGAGCCTCAGATGTTTCTTACCAGCATGGGATTGTTAACGGAGAAAACTCAGTTGGAAAACCTGGCCTCAGATTTCAGTGAAATAGCTCCTTATTCTCTCCTCCTTCTCCACATCATGTTCCTGTCTTTTGAATATTGGTAAAGCTAATACATTCCTCTGCAAAAATATTTCAGTATTACATTTCTTATTTAATATGATAATAGAAAAAGTGAAAAGAGGACTTGAAACTAAAATGCATTTTAGTTTTAAGATTTAAAATGCAAAGCAGATAATTAACTATAAATACCAGTAAACTCACTAATAAGGAAAAAAAAGTAAAAAGAAATACGGGGAAGAGAGAAAAAAGAACAAATCCCAATTGTGAGTCTCTATTAATTAACATTTATAATTACAGAATCATGTGTCACCTAAATGTCAGCTGCCTGGGGGCTCCCAAATCCTCTGGCCTCCTGAGGTTATTCTTCCTTTAATGTATAGTAAAGTTCAGATAAATTTCCATCTCAGTTATTATAGAAAAGTCAGCATCTCTCCCACATTACCTATAGGAATACTGGGATCTACATTTCTTCCAGTCACCTCTTTGCCTGTTTCACATTTTCACTAAATTCTCTGTCTTCTGATGTCTTTTGTACATTGTGCTGATGTAAACACGGGCTTCTTTTTCGTTTGGTTCCCCAAATCAATCATGATCACAGAGTTCTTGAATTTAGCACAGTTTTTCTTTGAAAAAGATTTATTTTATTTTGAGAAAGAGAAAAGGGAGAGAGAGAGAGAGAGAGAGAGAGAGAGAGAAAATGAGATAAGGCAAGTGAGGGTAAGGGCAGGGGAAGAGGATCCCAAGCTGACTCCTTGCTGACTGGAGCCCAGCATGGGGCTCGATCCTGTGACCTTGAGATCATGACCTGAGGCAAAACCTAGAGTCTGACACTTAACCAGCTGGGTTACCCAGGCACCCCAGTACAGTTTTTCTAAACCATTTTGGATAGTACAGTATGAAAAATAATAACAAATTGTTTATTGAAATTGTATTCCTGATGGTCTCACAGTCTTTTTCACTCATGAAACTTCTCACAGGCTATCATTTGTCACCAGGCATCAATGTCCTCATCTCCTTTCCTTCTGCAATAATTGCTGAGATTCACGATCCCCATCCTCCAAGCTGAAACCTTCCCCTTTCTCCTACTTGCGCTTCTTTGTTTCTTCACATTTTATTATGTATGAATAATACATATAGCACTTCTCTATTTTTCTTGTTGCAGAAAGTTCTGATATTTATTTTTTACTTAAAACAGCCCATAATGTTATTTTTCTGTGTTGTCACCCACCCTGAAGAAAAATGATGTGCCTCTCTTAGCAGGCACAGTGTATGTTCTCTCTCCTTGCATAAGAAATTATGGAGTATTTTTCCCTGTCTCCATTCTCTAAAGGAAAGAAAAAAATACAGTCCTTTATATTTTTCTAAAAATTTATTTTGATAACTTTAAAAAAAATTAGATAGTAGAAAATGTCACTGGCATTTAAGATGGATTTAAAGATCATAAATTGATTATACAGCATTACTGTGAGTTGTGAGTGGTGCCCAAGGAGATGAAAGCGAATCGTGATTAGATAACCAGGTATTGAACTGAAAAATGAAAGATGAGGGGTGGAGAAGACAGTTACTTTTTTAGAAGTGGCAGGATTTGACACTGAATTTTACAGGTGAACTAGATTATGTTGCTCAGGAATGCTTGCTTAGGGGTATCTTCAGTTTTGTATGAGGCGATCAGTAGTATCCAGAGCTCAGCTGACTTTTAAACTCTTGGATGAGCAGAGGAAGCACTGATCTCTATTATAAGCTTGACTGAAAAATTAGTGGTTCTGAAGAAGGTGCTGCCAATTCTTCTGAAAGCTTCTCCTGTATTTTCAGATCCTTTTGTCAAAAGCTGACTCCTGTGGGAAGCAAGGAGGCCCACCAAAATGAGAACAGAAAGAGGCCCTTTAGTCAAAGCTTGTTATAACAATGGAGTCAGCCACCATCTCTTGTGTTTGGCAGCGACTCAAAGGCAGACAGGAGTAATAAAAAAAATCCAGGAAGGTGTCCCTTTTGCTCCGCTTGGAAGCTGCTGGTATGGAAAGCTGGAGGTGGACTCCCTAGAATGGGGGTGGGGGCATCTTTTGTGATTGATATGAGAACACATTTGACTTTCTTTACTCCATCCTGAGTTAGAAGTGGGGCCAAAAAGCTGGGAAGTTGGCAGTCCCTGACCAAGTCTTGACCCTTTTGAGCTGATTGCTAAAGACGTTGTGGGTCAGGGTTCTATTGTCCTACATGGTCTCTCACTCCCCAAACATTACCAGCAGAATCTGCTGATAAGACACAGCTGAATGTATTGCTTATCTGGCTAAGGGAGAAGGCAGCCTCATAAAGTTTTGGCGGTATCTTGACCTGGGGGCGGGGGGGCAGTTAAAGTCAGAATTCTTGGACAATTTTTAGCAAAGACAGCAAAGTGTGGTTTTGGTTCTCAGCGTGCAAGCTGAGTGTGGGAGTAAACCAACAGCTTTGTTCTCTCGTTTTAGCTGGACTATAGTATATTTGCTTCCCTTAGATGCCTTTGTCTGTACTAAAGTTTGCATGACATATGAAATAGCCATGTTAAACTCATAGTCGTGTTTACACAAAGCAAGTTGTTGGACATTCCATGGCACAGTAGTATTCTCTGCAAATACTATTAAGTGTCTCCCATATAGATCAAAGGATCCTTGTTTCATTTGGAATTTGACCTTGTTTAGTTCTGTTGATGACAGAGGGACCCTTTCTCTGGGACAGAATTGGTCAATGAAGTTTCTTTGTCTAAAGTGTGGTTGCATAAACTACACTTTCTTCTCTAGCTGGTGCCAGGAAAAGTCAGAGTTGGATGGGGGAAAGCTCTTGAGGTGGGGAACAGCCCTAGCTCTGGTGAGTAGTCACAACGTAGTATTGTCCTCAAGGAGGGGGAAGAGTAGGGGTCTCCAGAATGACTATGAAGTAGATATTTCAAGTTTTGTTTGCATGCCATGTCTTTTTTTTTTTTTTACACTCTGTGTTTTTCAAGTAGTTTGAAGGTTTGTTATCCTCAAAACCATAATTTAGTGCCTGATACTGTCCAAATGGAGGTTTCCTACAGAAGTAGTGATTATTCAAAGCATGGAAATTTCCACAATGATAAACTCAGATCAGAGAGTTCAAAGCCAAAAGATTCCCAACCAACCAGGGTATTATCTTAGTGAACAATGCTTTTAATCACACATACTATCTCAGGATACATCTTTCCTGGGCCTGTGACATCTTATCCTGTTCAGCACATCCCTATTTGCCTTCCCTTGTAAAGGCCCCAGGCTCCTTACGTTAATTATTCCACCCAGTTTCCAGAGCTCCGTATGCAAGGTGGCTTGGTGAGTTCTAAAAAAGTCCTGTTTTTACCCAATCCCTAGAAAAGGAGACCTCCTTCTCTTGCATTTGTTTCACTGAGAGGTACACTAATCAAAAAACATGTAGGAAAAATTCAGTCTGCCTCAAGTTTATCTGATGCTTACCAAATCTATAATAATCAGTAGTTGTTCTTGCTTAAAAAAAAAAAATCAGTTAGGTAATGAAGATTTTGTAGGGACACCCATACACTGTTGTACAACCAAATGAATATGTAATATTAATCAGCTGATTATTACTCTGACCTGTTGCCTAAAGAACCTAGAAATGTTGACATTTTTGCCTTTATGGAGTAGATGTACATGCGATGAGAAGGCTAAATACGCAAACATTTCTACACATGATAGTACGGAAGATATTGGAAGACTTTGTGGATTAATGTTGTAAGATTAGAATTAAGGGAATACTGGTATTTCTTACTTTGTACGGTAGTATGAGACCATATAAATGACTGTGCCAGCTGAAATTATGTAAAGTGATCTTAATAATCCATGGGGGAAATTATCGCTCTGTAACCTTTAAATTTTTGTCAAAACATCAAGAAATCTTTCTCTAAATTGTAAACATATAAGGAAATACAAAGTGGAAAACCAATATTTATTTAGCACACTGTAATTTAAAAAACTAGAAATGTTGAGGTTTAAAGTGTTTTATTTCTTTTAAATAACCTAATTATAGGTTGAATAGTACAGCCTTCCTCTTTACCATCGTACAGCTTGCATTACCGAGTGCACATCTTTTCTCTGCCTTTGCAAATTGTCATATTCCTTTTTAAGTCTGAATCAGAAACCAATATTTTATCCATTGCACGTGCCATATCATAGAATATATCTAAGAGTTTCTTTAATGGAATCTGGAACCCAGACTGTCCTATACCTTCAATGGAAAGCCATCTAAGGTTTATATGTAGACAGAAAAATGCGATAAATAACCTTGAATTTTTATAAAGATATCTGTGCAGCATTTTAAAAAATGGAATGGTGTTGGGGAGGGGCAATGGGGCCTGGAGAGAGTTTAGCTATGAATCAAATGAGGGACATGGGGAGAAGGGAGAAGAATTCATTCGTGTAAGGTATACACCTTAGACAATGGAATATATGGACATGCTGTGCATCGAGGCAGGAAGCTCAGCAGGTTTGTACAGCAAAATGACTGTAGGGCCTGGTGGGCCCCAGGGTATTGATATGTACGAATTAATTGTATGTGAATGGAGTGGGTTTGGGAATTTTGGAAAATGGATATTTTTCTGCTTAGATTCTTGCGGGCAGTGTCAGGGATGATGGAGTGACATGAAATCTGTTTCTTGACTCTGCTCTAATGACTATATCACAGTCTTAGAAAAAAGAAAAAGAGGGCAGTAAATGAAAGCAGAATTTACTTTTTCATGAGGAACTTGGTAACTCAGGCATCAGTGCTTTGGTACAAAAGTGACTATGTATGGCCAGACTGTGGGTTAGCAGTGTTCTCATCATTCCTGTACAAAATAAAATCTAGCTCTGGCACAATGAAAAGTGAAATCAGCATGATTGGCTGCTTAGGGTGAATAGCTTTTGGAAAACAGAAGACAGCACCTGAAGGAAGGGAGACACTGGTTTCTAAAAAATAGCATTGGCAAGAGACAGATGGCTGAAGGGAGTCTTCCAAATGCTTCAAAGTGTAACCATTTATGAAGGTGTTGTAGCAGAGTCATAAGAAATGACTGGTCAAGAACTTGTTTGGACACCGGAGGGACTCCCAGAAATAATTTGGAAGGCTTTGAGTTGGAGAATCTTGAGTCCTGTGGTTATGTAAATGGGAGTCTATGAACCAGAGAAATTGAATGTTAATACTAATGTAATTTTATTGTTACCAACCTTCTTTTGAGGTTAAGAAATACTCAGGGCACATTTTCACTTTTAATAGTTCAATTATTCTGTATATGTGTCTGTCTCTTCCATTAAGCTACAATCTGACCAGTAGTTGATAGTGATATATTGATGTTTCTGTCATGTCCTAGCACAGGACTTGGCACATATCAGAAACAAAGTAAGTAAGTATTCCTCAGCCAGTGAATAAATGAATAAGTTATAGATACAGTATATAGTTGTTATTCAAAGTACATAGTGGGGTAAAATGTGTTGTCTTTTATTACCTTGCTTAAAAATAAACTGTGTGAGTTCAAATTTAGTAATGAAGAACTGCATTATAAATAGTGCAAAACCATTTCCAGATAACATTTAATAGCTTTACAAGTGTGTTTTAATGAACTTTAAGATATAGCTTCCCCTGTAATTGCTGACAATTGTGTTGTTGTAGGTTGAAGCTCACGCATGCTTATCAGAGGTTCTATTGACTTATACTCTTTCTGTTTATTGACTACTTAATTAGTTTTCCAAGATAGCTAATCAGGGAGAGATGTAGGTATTTAGGAGTCTTTCATTAAACCATGCTAAGAAATTTAACACAGAAATGTGTGACTGGAAACTAAAGCCTAGCAGTGGAGGAGCTCCTGAAGAGGTAGTACTCAATAATGAGTAAAATAGTTGCAATTTAATATTTCTATTACTATTTCTAGTAAATATTTCTATTTACTTTTGAGAATAACAGCATTTTCTTTTTGGTCCACTGGATGAAGAGATCTCACATGTACACATCTGTGGTTGGAAGGATATTTAGTCTCCATCTGAATCTTAGATTAGCAGAAGTAAGCACATTTCTATGGCCTGGATGTATTAAACACATTTCAGTTCTGACACTTCCACTTGTTATTAGAAATATGCCAATAAAATATAAAAATCATGATATCTTTTTCATGTTGTAAAGCTGTATTTTTTTTTTTTTTACAGATTTTATTTGTTTATTTGACAGAGCTAGAGAGCACAAGCAAGGGGAGGGGCAGAGGAAGAGGGAGAAGCAGACTCCCTGCGGAGCAGGGAGCCTGAAGTGAGGCTGGATCCCAGGATCCTGAGATCCTGACCTGAGCCAAAGGCAGAAGCTTAATCAACTGAGTCATCCAGGTGCCCCTAAAGCTGTATTTTTAAAAACTAAATCAATTTTGTACTTCTGTTCAACTATTTATTAATATAATATAATGGGATATTAGTGAAAACCTTTACCTAGTCATTTTTTTTAACTTGAGTTACTTTTTTTTGAAAATGATTTCTCTTTTTAATCGGTTCAAAACGACAGCACTTTTAAATCTTACTCTTCCCTGTTCTCTGTGAAATGAATTCCCACAAATATTTCATGCTGTTTTTTTTTTAAAGGAAGGGACTTCCAATTTTCTACTTCTCTCACAGTTCTATAAAATTTCAAAGAAAAGTCATAGGATTATTTTGCTTCTTCAACATAGGTATACATTGTATTAAACACTTTGCTGCCTTATTTTTCTTAATATTAACATTTATCACAATAAGTCAATAGATGGGATTGTGTGATAATGAAAGCAGAATGTTGATGATGTGTGATTACACTGATGTTTGCACTATGTACATTGAGATAAGAACATTTATTCTAGGGAATTTTAGATGCTGACTTGACTTATGGAAAACTCAATGAACAGTTTCTGATCTTAAAATTTTTATGTACTAGTGACAAAGGCACTTATTGTCAAATTATATTATTTTTAATTTAAACTACTTTTCATTTGACTTTTGGGAAACAAAAGTTACAGAGCTGGTTTGTGAAAAGTACTTGGACCTAACAGAGTGAGAAATTGAGATGATAAAACTAGAAGATAGCTTTAGGTTTTCTGTTTTAAGCTTAAACCCTTGGAGATATATGAACTTTTGTATAAAAAAAATGCCACTCATTTATTCATTCTTTCATCCAAGCATGTAATCAGTATTTATTAAGCATATAATATTTGCTCATGTGAAAATTGAATCAGAGAGCTTTTGTTTCAGAGTAAATTGTTTTCATTTAAAAATTCTTAACATGGAGTAATAAAAGAATCATACCTCTAGCTCTCAGAGAATCCTTCTTTTAATAATTCATCTAGTCATTCAACTGATATTTATTCAGCAACAGATGCCCATTTACATAAAATAAGAAACACTATGTTCACAAATTGAGAGAGGTGAAACATATGCAGTTATTTAGAAAATGTGAATAAGCTTTAATTTAGTGGAATATACAGGAGATAATTAGAAAAAAACTATGGATTTAATTGTGTCAAGTTTTTGAGGAAAGGTAATAGAAATTGCATGAGAAACAAGCAAATAAAAAAATTACATGTTTTCCAACTTACTTGAATTGTATCTATTTATTTTCTTTCTTTATAGGTAATTTAGGAGCATAAATTGGACTCATAATGTGTCATTTGTCATATAGTTTATTAAAACGTCTATATTCTACTTTCTAAATCCATTTTCACTCTTACTCCATTAATGGTAAGGAAACCACACTGGCTGATAATTGAATATAATAGTGCTCATTCATTCCATGAAGTATTAGAGTCTCCTTTACTGAATAGTTCAACATCAGTGGGATGATTTGAGTTGGGAAACTGAAGGTAGAGTAAAATACTAATATGAAATGAAGGAAGTCATTCTACAATCTGTAGGGGAAGAAAAGAGAAGAAGAGCAGGTTGCTTTAGTGTCTTAAGGCAAAGAAAGAGATTTTTCAGAAACCAGTAACCTTTTTGAACGGCAAAAATTATTCCAGCGGTGTTCACAGTAAATCTTAGATCTCTGTGACTATGCTTAAATTAGATTTCTTAAGCAAATATTTTGGCTGGATGAATTTTTGAGACACTTACAAATGATAAAAAGAAAATATTCTCTGTAAAGCTAGATTTTTGGTGGGCCTACTAGCTAGATTTGTTTTGGAACCATGTTTACTTGGCTAAGTGTTTTCAGACCATTTTCTAAGAAATATAGGTCAGTCTTTGGTGTTATAGTAGATATAATGGTACTCCACTTTGACCCTTCTTCAGAACCAGTGCTCCCATCCGTAGTTGCCTAGGGAATCAGCAGTGCCTCACTCAACTTTAGAAAACTGTTTGGGCCAATGTTAAACGTCCTTTCAGGGGACAGCTTGTAGCCAGTGACAGGCTGATCCAGGGATGCAAATGCCTGGCCCTTTTGCCTTAGTTCAGGACAACTCTGGAGAAACTACCACTGCTTGACAGTGAAGATCATTGGGAATGGCCACTTGGCCCAAAGATTGTGAGCTTCAGGATCTTGGACAAAGGTGAATGACAAAGCCTTCCCATAATTTTAGGAGACTTATTCTACAAATGTAGAATTCTTATCCCGAAGGGAGTGAGTTGAATTACTAGAGTTTTGTATCCTGGTGCTAAAATGAAGATCAAGAAAACTGGGGCAAGACACCATAAATTGCCTGGGGGAAACTTTTTCTAATCTTAGCTTGTACATCATAATGCATGGAAAGAGACCATTTGAAAGCCTTCTAATTCCTTCCATCTTGAGTCGATGTGGGAAGAATGGCAAGTTCTATTACAGTGACTGAACAAGGCTGATATATCTAACTGCCTCAGAAGTAGCAACTGAAGCTTGAGGCCACCAATAATTGAGGGACACAGTGGCAGCTACCATGATGTTTTTTTACAAAAAACAAAAAAGTTCTTCTGTGCATTAGAAAGAACGTAAAAACCCTTTTCAAAAATTCCTCTGTGTATTTATACAGAGATTAGACTTGCCTTTCATCCTTTTCTTTTGATTCAGCCTCTTATAGGTACACTTCATTCTGGTCTGTAATGTAATAAATCAATCTAAAACCTACATGGACAGGCATCTTTGCTTTAAAACCTCGAGAAATGCAAACAAAGAGTCTTCACTGAGGAAGTCAGGGCCTCACTTGAGAGTTAATCTGGATCAAACAGAAAGTTAAAGAGAGTACAAAGTTTTCCTTCCCCTCTCAATTCTAGTTTATGTTTTCAGACTTCATAGCCAGATTTTAAAAATGTACAACCATATATGTTTTTAGGGGTGACTTGGTTGGTTAAGTGTCCGACTCTTGATTTCAGATCAGGTTATGATCTCAGGGTTATGAGATAGAGCCCCTTGTCAGACTTCATGCTCAGCAGGGAGTCTGCTTGAGATTCTCTTCCTCTTCTTCTCCCCTTCCACTCTTTTATGTGCTCTCTCTCTCTCTGTCTCTAAAATAAACACATCTTTTAAATGAATGTACCACCATATATGTTTTTTAAGTTAAAGTCTTTGCTTACAGTAGTATTATTTTAAAAATGACATTCAGAACAAATTTTCCTCTCTCTCATTGTGAAAATTACTCAAGGCCAGAAAGATATTAGAAAACAAACTTCATATTTTTGGTGACAGTTAAGTTAGAAGGGTTGCCATTCATTTAGAGAGGAAGGAAATAAATGAGAAAGAAAGAGATGAGAGGGCTCCCACAGCTGGACATCTCAGAAGGCCAGTGAAATTCACTTTTCAAAGGTACAGGACACATTTGGAGACACAAAACCAGATCCTTTATTTCAATAGGTCAGAATGCGGCGCTTGGCTTAAGTTAGTAACTTCCCAGAATAGTTTGTTTCCCACAGAGGGCTGGAATAAATAAAGAAGATACACCCAAGCCATGTTTTTAGGAGGAAATCTGTCTCCATAGTAGAGGAATTAAGGAAGTCCTTGAGTTGTGAAAAAAAAATTATTTGCCTATGTCTATTAACTCTTAAGAAGTAAATGCTAATTGAGCCTCCACCCAAAATTCTGGGTCAGAAAAAAATCCCATGTATCTTGACCATAACTGATCCCTCCTAAACACAAACTGCATATGAATGGATCAGCAAGGAAAAACTCAGAAAACTGCAAGGATGAGTAATCAGCAAAGAATCAACAAATGTCTATGCAAAGATTCTATAAAAAAGAAATGAACGAACAAGGAAATGAATATAAAAGGTAGAAAACAGAAAGAATTAAATAAATAAATCTGGTCACACAGCAGGTACAAATTTTGATCATCTTGCCAAAAATTCAAAATCGTATACATCTATGAGCAAGTACCAAAGACAGAGAAGGAAGAGTTCATAGAATGTATGAAGAGTTCCCATCATAGAATGTATGGGAAGATAATTATTATGTCTAAGGTCTTTTAAAATTCTGGCACAGTCTTCCATCCCTCCCAGGTATTTTCATGTCTTTGATTTGTAGGATGCTCGCACTTTCTAGGTCTTTTCCTAACATGGTCAATAGAAGTTTTCAGACAGTGGTCAAATGGTCTTCAAAAGGTTTATTTACTGCAGGTGTCTCATCATGCTATCCAGAATAACAGAGAAGTCAATGTACTTTTCAGATAGTTTATACATGCAGTAAAATTGTAACAACTGCCACTAGCCAAGAGCAATTATACAGAGGCTGATGATGGAATTACCCTGTAGATTTCAGTATGCATCCAAATTTTAGAGATGTTAAAATGTGAAAAAAATATATGACCTAAAATTGGCAGAACATCTTAAAATGAACTTTCAGAACCCAAACATTTGTAATATAAATACATAAAAATGGAGTTAGCATAAATGTATTTGATCACAATCCTCAACTTTGTCCTCTCAACAAAAGATTTTCTGTGGTTCTTAAGATTGATAGTAAAAATCTTGCCAGTGATATACAAAACAAACGCCAATAAATGAATATCAAGAGTTGTGACTGTCCTATCACAGAATGTTGAATTAAGGCCAATAACCACAAATTAACATACAATTGTAATGTTAAAGTATATATGACACAATGGAGGTATGGCAATTACAATTCTTTTGTCTACAAACAGTGTAGCATAAACATTTATAAAAGCAAAACCTATAGAAGATAAAACTAAATAGAACAGAGTCACTTTATTAGTAGAAAGCTTTTAATATACCTATCTCAGTCAATGATAAAAATATAGAATAACTAATATAATTAAATAGCTGTATTAAATTTATATTTCTATACTGCTATAGCCTTAAAAGATTAAATATACCTTCTTTTTAATATCAATGGAAAATTAATAGGAATTGACAACATCTGAGGTTGTAATTACAGCCTCAGTCAAAGTAGAAGTAGTGCAGAAGGCATTCTCTAATAATACAATGAAAACAAATTCATAATATGAAGTAATGCATTAACAAGTAAAAGAGCGGCCATTTTGATAATTAAAAAACAAAAAATAGCAAAAACCTCCTATTTGGAAAAGTAATCCTACATAAGACATTCTAGGATTAGAAAATTAACAAAATGGAAATACTTAATATCTGAACTGTTGGAATAGGGGCAAGAAACCTGAAACCTATTCACAGACTTCAACATATATATTAGCAAACAATCTATTTTTTTAATAAATTGAGCATCTAACTTATGAAAAAATGGGCTAAAGAAATGCAAGAGGCATTAGTAAAGGTAAAATTGGAAAATAATGGGATGCCTGGGTTGTTTAGGAGTTTAGCGCCTACCTTCGGCCCAGGGTGTGATCCTAGAATCCCAGGATCAAGTCCTCTATCAGGTTCCCTGCATAGAGCCTGCTTCTCCCTCTGCCTGTGTCTCTGCCTTTCTCTCTCTCTGTGTCTCATGAATAGACAAATAAAATCTTAACAAAAAAAAAAAAGGAAAATAATGAATTGAAAAATCTAAAAGGGGCACCTGGGTGGCTCAGTCAGTTAAGTATCTGACTCTTGATTTCAACTCAGTTGTGATCTCAGGATTGTGAGATTGAACCCTTCATCTGATCTGTGCTGGGTGTGGAGCATGCTTAAAATCTTCTCTCTCCCTCCTCCTCCTAAACCGCTTCCCACCACACTCTCTCTCTCTCTCCCTCTGTGAAAATCAAAGCAAAACAAACGAGCAACAACAAAAAAACCTAAAAGAAAAACAATACAATTTCTTGAGAAATCCCAGAGCTAGGTGTTTTGAAGGAAAAAAAATTGGCTCACTCAAATAAGAAAAATGGAAGAAGGAACTATGACCCTAAGTGAATAAATAAATAAATAATGAGAGAAATAAGCATACACAAACATAAAAATATTAATACATATGTATATTATTTATACATACTCACATATTTACATATATTGGTATATATTATGCTTTTTATCTATTATAAATGTTTTCTAGATATGTAGTCATTATCTTTGCAAATAATGATCAATTAAGTGAAAAATGCATCAAGAAAATATAAAAGCTATTATAAACAAAATAATTTAGCAAGTAAAATAAGATTTTCTATTCATAAACAAGATAGTTTAAACAGAATGATAGAAAAGACATCTTTTTTACTCTACTAGTGAAACCAAAATAATATACATAAACCTCTAGAAATGTGCAAGACCTGTATAAAGGTTATTCTCTTGTACTTGGACAATTGAATTTACAAAAGGGGATTGATTATCTGTAAATTTTATTTATTCATGATAGACACACACAAAGAGAGAGAGAGATTGAGAGAGGCAGAGACACAGGCAGAGGGAGAAGCAGGCTCCATGTAGGGAGCCTGATTGGGACTCGATCCCGGGACTTTAGGATCATGCCCTGGGTCAAAGGCAGGCGCCAAACCACTGAGCCACCCAGGGATCCCCTGATTATCTGTAAATTTATGAAATTCTCATGAGCCCAGTAAAATAATATTGGGAATTGTATTAGTAACTGAGCACATTATTTTCTAAATTTTAGTATTTTTAAATAATGAAAACGATGAGTTAAAAGAAAAAATTTGAAAGTAAAGAGTTGTGAGGGGAAACTAACCTTACTAGATACTGAGATTCATTAGAAAGCTTCAGTCATCTGAGAAATGTACTCCTGTATATACATGCAGAGAGATTGCTGGAATAACAGCAAGAATAAAACAAAGAAATAGAGCAAATACATACAAGAATTTAAAAATGACATTCAAAGCTGGTGGATTGTACAATAAAGGGAGTTGGAACAACGTTGTGTCTACAAGGAAAAAAATAAATTTGGAACCATAAGTAGTACCTCAAGCTCTCAACATTCTAAATTGAGAAAAAAATCAAATAATTAAAAGAAAAGAAGCTGGAGAAATATTAGAAGAAAAATGATTACACATACATAAATATGTATATAAAACATGTAAGTGTTACAGGGCTTTTGTAAGTATATTAACAAAACTTGAACCCCAATTTAAAAATAATATGTAAAAGAGTTTTTTAAAAACCTGTTTTTAAAAGACATGTTACCATAAGCAAAATGCAATGACAAAAACGACAGACTGTGATGTACATTCTTAAGATACATATAAAGAGCTCTTCCAAGTTAGCAAGAAAAAGATTAAAAACTTAGTAGAAAAATAGGCTAAATATATGAACAAACAGTTCACAAAAAATAAATAGCTCTTAGACATATCAAATGGCTTTAAAAATCATCTGGTGTGTGGCCTTAGAGAGGCAAATGCACTCATGTATAACTGGAAAGTAGTTTGGCAGTCCATTATTGAAATTACACGCACATCCAAGAGTTTTCGTATAGGTACATTCATGTATGTATAAGAGGATATAGATTAAAATTTATTCACTTAATATTTGGGATAACAAAACACTGTAAACAAACTAAATGTTCTTCAAGAAGAAAATAAACTAGATTCTATCCACACAGTCGATCTCAGAATTTATATATTCTCCCTATATATGTGTATATATATTCTTTTTATTGTTTTGTTTTTTGTTTTTTTTATATATTCTTTTCTTTTAAGATTCTCTTAATTTGAGAGAGAAGGAGAGAGCACAAGTAGAAGGAAGAGGCAGAGGGAGAGAGGGAGGAGCAGACTCCCCACTGAGCAGGGAGCCTGATGCAGGGCTCGATCCCAGGGTCCTGGGATCCTGATCTGAGTGGAAGGCAGATGCTTAACCGACTCAGATACCCAGGCACCCCTCTATATGTGAAGTCTTATATGTACAAGAGAACAGTGGTTAGATAACTTATATTTGTCCACACTATAGAATAATAGATGCCTTTAGAAAGAACTAAGGAAGTATGTAGTGATGTGGGGTCATAGTAAATGATATGCCAAAAGTGTGCTTACCTAGTTTTATAACGTCTGTATAAAACTATAAAAGAGGGAAAGGAGTATATATATGTATTTGTTGGATATGCAAAAATGTATACTTAAATAATTATATGGAAGAGATAACAATGTGCAACTCCTGGGAAGAGGGTTGGTTGTAGGTATGAAGGAGAATCTCATGTTAGGAGACTTTGGAATGAGTGTCTTTTTCATACCTCCTGAATTTTGAACCATGTCCTTGCCTTACCTTAAGCAAAATAATGATTATTAACTTCAAAGGAATTACATATTGGTCAAACTGGCTGACTTAAAAAAATTAAAATTGGCTGAATTAGCTGCCCAATTTCTTGTTAATTTAAGCCTACTTACATAGACTGTGTATTAAAGTTCAATGAGGATTCTTGTAGCCTCTCTTTGGAATGTAACCCAAGAACCTAGAACAGTCCGCTAGCTGCATGGTTGATAGCCAATTCTGAATATTTAATCAGGCAGGAAATTGTCTTCATTCTGCGATCCCACTGTCTGGCAATTTTTTTTTCAGAGTCAAGGACACAAATATTAAAATTATATAGAATATCTCCCTGAATTTTAAAATTTAATGAAAATAATAGTTTGCCTTGATGATAATTCATAAAAGCTGGAGTAAGACTTAGGTTTTTAACACAACTGATCCTGTTTTATCCAATTGCTTGACTAAAATACAAAGAATCTTAGTATCTTGTAAAACTATTATTATTTTCAGTTTGGGAAATTGCACATGCCTGTGATTACCTAATGTGTATAAAACATGTGTCCTTCACTTTTTGTTAACTTAGACCCTGATCATCATATATTCAGAAAGCTCTTTAAACACGTGTTTCTATCATGACTTTACCAAAGACATCTTTACTCTGATTTGCCAGAACTCATTATCTTGCTACTCAGTTTACTCTCAGGCATCTCTTTCCTAAATCTGCTTAAATGCCTGGTTTGCAATTCACATTTATAGTTTATAGAAATTCAGACTAAGAAAGACATGGAAAAGTGCTTCTCTTGTTCTATAACGATGTTTCATGTACTCTAAGTCATTCATTAGACTTCTCTCAAAAATATTTGTGTCAAAAAAAAATATTTGTGTCATATCATGCTCAAAATGAGAAAGATAAATTATTTTATTTCCATAAGTTTTATCAAGTTATTATGAATACTTGTGTTTACATGTTTTTTCACTTGATATAGAAAATTAGGTAGAAAAGTAGGAAAGGTGTTTTTCACTCAATAACACATCCATTCTGGCAAGTATGGTTAGAATAAAAGCAAAATCTTAGTGATTTATTGTTTTGTCCTGTTTGCTTAAACATTGTTAAATTTAACTGTAGTTGTTTTCTAGTGGATCTATTTATATTTTATTTCAGAATGCTCAAATGTTTATTCTCACTCTGTATCCATAAATTTAGTGATTTAAACTCAGCATTTCTCAAGAATTTGAAATTGAAGACACTATCCATCTTTACATCTAGAATATTTCTCAGTCTCTGTTCTGGTCAGGTAAAAAATAGGCACAGATCGGGGGCTATTTCAGTAGAAAAAAATAATATACTAAACTCTTTAAAAATAAAACTTAATTTGAAATTACTAGAGAGCTTCATTTGTGTGTGATCATTTGCTAAGCATGATTTTAGTTATGGATCTGATTAATTTTGAGTAGCGCACGTTAATTAAAATTTAATAACACTTCATTTAATTAGGTTAGGTATTCTCAAAAGTACTCCAAAGCTAGATTTTATGATTCATAGGAGCAAAAATACCCACTTCTTATTCAACATGATGATCCCATGTTAAATGGAAGATAGAACAGCAGGGATGAAGTACATGTAAATCAGTACCAAATATTATTTTGTGATATTTTAGCTACACATAATCCTTAGCTCCTAAATTAACTCATCTTTCATAACGTAACCACAGCTAGGAGATTGAAAACACTGTACTAGATGCTAAGGGCAAAGTAAAGATGAATAAAACAGCCTCTGACCTCAAGGATATTAAAACTAGTAGGATTAAACAAAAGGAATTTTATGATTGAACATTAGAATTTCCAAAGTAGGTGCTCGTAGGCTTTGTAATTCAGCAGCTGACCGTAAGGTTTACCATCTTGCTTCCCTGTTATCCTGAGTTTATTGTCCCTTTCCTCATGATGTCAAGACAGCTATCTTGATTCTGGGGTTATGTGCCAGGATCAAGTGGAAGAGGGGAGGAGGAGACATCGCCTGTGCTTCTTTAGCAGTGAGGAAAGCTCTCAAGTCTATTTTTCCTTATATCATATTGGTTAGAACTGTGCCATGCCTGGTTTTTAAACCGATTACCCACAAAGGGAATGGGTTTGCCCTGACTGACTGGCTTACCGAAGCACGTGGTCTGTAAAGGAGGGTTTCAACTGAACAAAATCAGTCCTCTGCTAGCAAGGAGGGTGACGAAAGAGGGTAGATTTTGTTTGGGTAACTATCAGTGTGTGCTGTGTTAATGAAAATTTTGGGGGAAAAAGGTGTCATGATCAGGGCCATGCTTTGTGTCATGGCAAGTGAAAAGGAATTTGCCATGGTGGGAAAAGCACGATCTTAGGTTTCATAGAAACTGACTATTTTATGCTTTCCTTTTCTTCTTTCCTTCCTCCTCTTCCTTCTTTCCTTTCTTCTCTGTTCTTTATTCAATCATGATTTAAATTGTTAAGTATTGATATCTGTTACCAATCCTTGCCTTTTTTCCTTCTAAATACCATTTCCTTCCAGGTTCACTTTAGTCTGTTACCATTATTTCTTTTGTAGACAGCTAAAATAGCCACAAAACATGTATACCTGAATCCACCATTAACTCCCTGCAATAGGATTGGCTACATCCTTTCTAGTTCTAGTGGAAAATGAAGGTGCAAAGGTTTTTCCCAGAAATTATTAAACTTTAATATGACAATAGCAGAGCATTAAACCAAGAATGTGGGTGTGTGGAACAGCACAGAGATCTTTTCTGTTGCTTTTAGAATGGGGACCTACATCCTGAATATGAGCTAAATGTTACCAACCGAATTCTCCACCTACATCTATAACATATGGGCCTCCTCTTCACTCTTTTCTCCAGCCAAAATAGTTTTCTTTCACTTTCCTTCACATCACTGTGCCACTGGCCATTTGCATATGTTGTTTTCTCTGTCTGCCCTCCTTTCCTAATTATCTTTCAACTTACATCACTCGTAACATCCTCCTAAAATCTTCATTGACTTCATAACGGTGGCAGACTTCTATCATGTGGTAGGTTTTTTGGTTTTATTTTTGTAGCAATTGTAACACAAGTCCTTTTTTTGCACACTACCTTAATTTTCTTTTTACCATATTACCAGCCATTTGGTCAGGAAGTTTAAGTGTTTTATTTGTTGGTTAAAACCTTACTGCTTAGCACAACGCCACACATATAGAAAGGTCAGTAAATACTCAACAATTGAATGGCAATATGGGGAGTGATGCGAATAGAGTGAATCAGACAAATATAATCTTTGCCATCAAAATATCTATGGTAAAGGCCAAATTAACAGGGAGGTTTTTTGAAGCTAATGCATCAATTTCCTTATCTGTAAAATTTTACATATTTTGACTGAAATGAATGAAAGGTGGTTCATTAATATGTTTCTCCTTATTAAATTCTTTTGGGCTTTTTTTGTGGGGATAGAATGACCTGCCAACACGTGTTTGTTTTGCTATGGATAAAACATTTACTTAGGAAAGGCCATTAAGAGAGTTAAGTGAATTAAAGTGCTTAGCACACTCTTTGCATTGATACTCAACCAGGACTTATTCTCTTAGGTAAATTTGAAATACAGTTAACCTTTGAACAACATAGGGGTTAGGATTGCCAACCCCCCCCCCCATGCAGTCAAAAAACCATGTCTAACTTTTGACTCCCCGCTAGTAGTTAATAGGCTACTATTGACCAGAAGGCTTACGTGTAACATGAACAACATATGTTTTGTATGTTGTATGTATTAAATACTGTATTTTTATAACAAGTTAGGGAAAATGAAATGTTATTAAAATCTTAAGGAAAAGAAAATATATTTGAAATACTGTACTGTGTTCATTGATAAAGTCTATGTATAAGTGGACCTGCACAGTTCAAACTTGTGTTGCTGAAGGGTCATCTGTATACATCTTCATGTGACTGAATCTCAGCCAATTAATGCAGTTGTGTCAAGAGCCTGAACATAGTGTTTGAGTGGGTATCTTGAAAAAGGTGTATCTCCATTCTACATTTATAGAAAAAATAGAGTGGTTCCACTTATGTATAAAATGGAGTAATGGTATTTATTCATGCTAAATAAGACTGATTCAGCTGGAAAGAATTTCTCCATATTTTGTCCTGGTACTCACTGTCTTCATGGTGAATATAGATAGATGTGTAGTTTTTCCAAGAACTGTTGGACTTTTACAAAGGGTCAGATTTTGCCCTTGGTGTGAAGGTAGTTTTAATACATCTATTAGAAAGAATCTAAACTGCATTTATGTTATGAGTAGCTGACCAAATGTGTAACCTTCTTTCCTGCTGAGAAGAGGGAATGGTTGTTCCTTTTCTTTGTGATGACAAGGCAGAGGGAAGGCTTCCTTAACTTCTTAAGGTTGGTGCAGATACCAGCTGACATGCTCAGAAGGGCTTTGCTGGCTGTCTTTTTAACTTCACATTCCTTTAATCATAGCTAGAAGAGAGGTCTTTTAGGAAGCTTCAATATTTTCCAAATGTAAGTAAGCTTTTATTAGCGGTTTTTGAGTCATTGGTGCATAGAAGCAAAAGCTTAGGAAAGATGGAGCTATTTGAGGTGAAGAAACACATTTTTTTCCCTCATCCTTTTATCACTTAAATATATTAGAATGTGTTCCTGCTAAACTTCCAAGGAAAATGTATCTTTTGAACTGTGATAGTCATAAAAGAGTTTTTCTCAAAAGGTACAAATTCTCTAAGGTAATTTGTGAAAATGGAGTTCAAATATGTAACTAACTAGTTTTGTTCTCTTTCTTGTTCTACAATTTATTTTTAAATGTATATGTTAAATCCTTGCATTGTACTTAAAATGCATAAATGGTGTCAGTGTATGTACGTTTTTAACTAAAATATTTTTTCCTTTTAAAACATGAGCTGGGTAAATACTTCTCCACAGTCTAATTCCACCATTTGGGATTGAAATTCCAAATATCTACAGTAGTAATGATTTTACAGGAAAGCATACACCTTCATCAGTCAGAATAATGATATCAGATTTATTGTATTTGGCTTAGGTTTTTCATGAAGCAAATAATACCGACTGTTGATCTGTGTTACTAGATTCTTACTATTACTAAACTAGAGTAATATGAATTATGGGTAGATATATCATGGGCGTTCTAAGTTTGATGTTTCCCTTATGCATTGTCATTCCACTCTGCCCCTTTCTATTTATATATGTGTGTGTACCATATATATCTACACATATTTATGTATTTGTGGTATATATGCATTTATGCATTTATGTATATGAGACACACACAAACCTTACTCAATTTATTTCACTCTAATAAAAGAGCATTCCATAGAGAATTATAGATTTATTTATATACATATATGCCTTGAGTGTTGGCTGCATAACAGAATTAAATGGAAATACCAATAATATGGACCCTAATATTTATTTGTAGTTGCTTTTGAAGTTAAGATGAAATGGAATCATTTACTCATACATTCAGCAAATGGTTACTTGATATCTGCTGTGTATCAGAACACAAAAACTTTGTTCCAGTGTGTAGGTAAAGAGGCATCTCCTAATGTTTTTGGGTACTCTGTTTTTGTCTGACTCAAGTGGGAACTGGAGTTAGGAAACTAAAACATGATTTTGCGTTTCTGTGGTTCCAACTAAAATTATTAAGCTTTTGTCACGTTCTGCAGTGCCTCTGATTATTGTTTAACTTATGAACTTCCAGGAGCCAAAGAAAAAGTGTTGCCCTGGAGTTTTCCATGAAAGTAATTCTTACTTAGATTTTATGAACTATCATGGCGCCATTTTTCAACTTTTTTTTTTTCATTTTTTGAGATGTCTCAGAATATCTACATTTCCTTATGATAAGTCATTTATTAAGGAAGACTATATTTTGGATGGTGGAGAAAAGATTTTTCTGAGTATAGTAATAGAAAGAAGAAGGGAAGAAAGACAATCTTAGGGAAAGTAAAGAGGAAATGAAGAGACCTGAAAGCAGAAGGGACTTATGATTTTAATTTCAACAGGTAATGATCTTAGAAGTTATTATTCTGCCCTTATAAGAAAAGCCAAACTGAAAATCGGTGGCTTTTTTGGATACATCAGAAAAATGAGATCTCAAGGCAAACTTCCATGCTGAAATCTAGAAACAAACTAATCCGGAGAGGCATCTCCAAAATCAGCTTACCTGTAGCAGAAGCCACTGGAGTCAAGAACTGGTTAAGGATCACCCAAGTGGTAATTTTGATGAATTTGCAGAGGGTACAGACTAGCGTGATTGTGAACGCTTTAGAGATTCAGTCTTTGAAGATATGCCCATAGTGTCATGGGTTTTCCTCCTGAGGAGCTGAGGAAAACCTTATCAAGGTTCTAGAAGAGTAATCATTGTAAAATATGTCCAGAGCACTCATCATCACAAAGACCTTGTTCTCTATGAGAATAGTCCATCCCAGAGCCTTATTCCAACTGCGAAGGGGATTTCTCCCACTATAGCCCCTTTAATCTTCTTGTGTCACTTGGGTTGGCAGATAACTCTAGAAGACTGAGACTTGATCATATGATTATGAAATTCTTCCTCCTCTCCATACATTATTTCCATCCCATCCAAACACCCCTCCTCTTCCAGGAACTGACAGGTCAAACAGACAAAAATTCAGTAAGGAATTAGTTGACCTGAGTAACACTATCAATCAACTTGATCTGGTTAGCATTTTTAGAATATACCGTACAACACACCAGAGTACACATTCTTCTCAAGCTCACATGAAACATTCTCCACCATAGATCACATTCTGGGCTGGTAAAAGACAGGCGTAAAATGTAGAAAGGAAAAAAATGGTATAGGAAGAAATTTACTTGGAAATAGTTTTGGCAAGAAGACAATGATAGGAGAAAAGAGAAGAGAAAAGAAAGCTAGGGGAAAAAAAAGAAAAACAAATAATTAGAGTTACCTGTTACTGAGCTTTTGCTGTATATGTGCAGGTTCTGTGCCAAACTCATTACATACATTATCTCAATTGATCCTCACATGCTCTGATTTGGGCTTTCATCATAATTTGCAGATAAAGAAACCGAGACTCAGAGAAGGTCATTAATTTGTGACAGTGCCAAGATTCAAAGCCAGAGAGCCTACTTCAACCAAGACTTGGCTTTGCTGATTCTTTAAATATGGAGTTAAGGCTACCTTTTACAAAGTTGTACTAGATGGCTCAATCTAGAATGAATCTATTTATCCATAAGCGTTTTACAGGGTACCAGGTGCCTGATAGTGTAGTCCCATTTTTACCAGCTCTTTTCCCTAATCAGACTCTAGCCTCCCAGACTCCAGCCAACCTTCTTGGCAATCAGCTCTTCCTCTCCTTTGGTATATATCTTGTTTTCCACTGCAGATCAGTGAGGTACTTCAGGGATGTGCTCATCAGTGCCCGCCCCCCAGACATCACTCATAATCATTTAATGTAGTGAAAAGGCTATTATAGTAAAGTTGGTGACTCTCTACAAATAGAAGTTACAAGTATCCATTATTCTTGGGAAATGGGACCAGGATTGGAATAGAAGCTAGTTAGAGGAGATGGTTAAAATCAGAAAGCCTTTTACCCTCCAAATTGTGACATAGTATTCCTCATAGCAAAGATACACTGTAGTATATTGCATGATTCCTAAGTGCAAAGACCATAACTTATTCATCATTGTTTACTCCAACTAGGGATTTTATAAATAGAAGTTATTTTAATAAATGTTACATGAATTATAATCTCTCATAATCATTTAAAATAGTAAAACATACCTCAAGTTTTAGGAAAAGCTCATGAATATATCATAAATATATTGCATGCAAAATTAAGTATATTTTATACAAAGGAATGCAGTACAGTATTCATGTAACACATAAATAATATAGACGTATTATATCATAAATTTGGCCCACATCTAACAAGCTAGCTAGAAAAAGCATTTCCATTTTTTTTTTTATTCCTTTAAATTTAATAGAGTTTGTTAGAAGGTTTTAGATGGCCTAGGTTTCTGAAGAAGGCTGCCCTTGGGACTTTCAATAATACTTTCCTTTATTCTCAGCATATGTACCTTAACAAACGCAAAGCCGTTCCATTTCTTGGCCTAGAGCTGAGCTCTTAAAAAAAAAAAAATCTGTTTTCCTCTTTCTAATTCAATGCACTGTGTTAAATTGGTAAACCAGCACATTAGTAGGTAAAAGCACTTGAAATGGAGTTCTAAATTAAATGTCTTCAAATAAACCAAATGAGGAAAATCATGGACTGCCTATATGACCACACATACTAAATTTCAGGGACTTACTAAGAAGGGGAGTTTCTTTTGTATTCTGATTTCCATCATCCATCATCAAACAAGTGTTTTGTCAGTTAAAATTTTAAACATGCCATCTTGCAACAGATGAGTGCGACAATATGACTCAGTGCAGCAATTATTCTGGTAATCACAGGGTTGGAATACTAGAATGTGTTAAAAGAGACTTGAATGTCACTACAGAAGTTATGTAATCAACGTTTTAAATATTTTCTTTTTGAGTCTCTTGTGTTATATAGTTGAATCATGTAATATAGTTAATAGCATATGTGAAATGATAGAACTGTGATGCAGTGAATTTTGAAGTGTGTATATTTGTGATAGTGTCTGTATTGTGAATGATGATACTTTAGTAAACATTTTGTAAGTAGAAGTTGTTTCAATACATGAATTATAATCCTTCATTATCATTTAAAATAGTAAAACATGCCACGCAATTTTGGAAAAGCTCATAAATATATTGCATACAAGATTAAATATATTTTGCACAAGTAATGCATTAAAATGTCTATTTCACTAAGTGCTTTAAAATTAGTAGATTGGTGGTTTGGGCTATTTAACTAAGTAGACTGGTTATTTGACTATTGAATATCTTGGCAGTTTTACTGTTGAATCAGTCAAGTGTTTTAATGTTATATAAACATTAAGGATATATATATCCTTCTATATATTTCCTTCCTTCCTTCCTTCCTTCCTTCCTTCCTTCCTTCCTTCCTTCCTTCCTTCCTTCTTTCCTTCCTTCCTTCCTTCCTTCCTTCCTTCCTTCCTTCCTTCCTTTTTTCCTTCCTTCCTTCCTTCCTTCCTTCCTTCCTTCCTTCCATTGTGGTTAACATTATTCCATTTGTATTTCAAACAAGATGAACTTTTAGTGGTACTTTGAGCCATTTACTAGTGATCTTTCTTAACTGTTCCTGACTCAGTTTCCTTATGTAGAACCAATTTCATCTAGTTCTTTTCAAGAGTGCTTGAAACATATTAAAATTTCCAATATATTGAGAACCAGTTCAGTGGAATTTCATACAAGGATTGTATTCCTTTGGATTTTTTCAAGTCCTTGTTTATTATTTTTTCAGTAAACATTTTATTTACAAAATCATTAATTTTCGGTACAGTATGAGCTTTTTTTTTTTTTTACATTATTTAGTATTAACCATTATACAATTATTAATGCCTCTCTAGATCCTCCTATCTTTGTACTCGCCCAGGTCCATGAAGGTAAACTTAAGCAATATTTCTCATTTGGGGAGACTGCTTACAGCCACTTTACCTCCTACCTTGATTCTGAAGGTGTTAGATTCATAATTCTGTCCCTAACATTTGCCTCCTCCATAACCCATGATAATGTGTTTTCATCAGGAAATATTCCTAAATATGTTATGGAGGACTTCTTTTGCTCCTTACCTCGTACACTGTTAGCTTTCTCTGATACCCTTAATTCTATGAAGCTTGAATTAAACTGTATATCCACGCCCAGATTTCTAATAACCTTTTTCATTGTAGCATAAGGATTGTTATACTAGTGGGAAAAGAGTGACGTCACCCTTTACATGTCTTATGTCCATATTTCTATGGAACTTTTCAGAGGAGATTACCAGTTTTATAGATTTTATAGATTTTTTATAGATTCCCTATTATGGGGAGAGAGCACCTTCCAGCTCACTCTGAAATACTACTTTCATTATTTCATTGTTTGAAACAATACATGTTCTTTTAATCACCAGATGATTCCCTTAATGTCACACATTCTTGATGTCCTCATCAGTTTCACTCACTGGGTTTTAGATTTCTCCTTTCCTGAATAATTCCTTCACTGCATTGTCCTCATGATAGCCCCTGCAGTAACTACAAAATCACTCTTTATAATGGAAGAAATATCTTGAACTTCTAGTGCTCTTATATCCTCAACTCCTCTAGCTTTTGACATTCCTTCATTTCAGTCACCTAGTGGCAATGTCAAGTCTTGAAAAGTATCCCTCAGAAGTACTCCACCTTCAAGCTGACAGCCTCAAAGATCTACAAGGACTACTGTATCTCTCTTCATGTTCTTGCCAGCTAACAAACACTGAACTGACAGTTGGCAAATTTGAACCTAAATTTGACCCTCCTGTATATTTTTCATTTATCCACCTCTATTCCTAACACAGAGATGAAGATAATTTGTTTCAACAACACTCAGTTACTTTCTCAAGATGTCTTGCTTCTTGGCCTTCAAAAGTTCTACTTTGCTAACACCATTCTGTCAGGGTAGCAAGTAACTTTTGATCTGTGTCTCTTACAGAAATATATAAACAATAAAAATGTTTGTTCCACTTGTTTATTTGCAAACAATAAGTAATGAACTTATTATAAACTCCTAGATTTATTTCATACTAGCAATTTAATATATGTATATGATTGCATATATTATAGTGTTACATCTGATTATATAGATTATGGTTTCTGAATTTCAGTGAAAATTCTGTTTATTTATGACTCCAATCCTTAATATACTGTTTTAGATAACATATCTCTCGTGGTCCATTTTAAACTGTATCAGATTCTAGTCTTTCTGATTGACTCTCTACTAATGACCACTTACTATCCTAATTGGACTGTTCACTCCTTTTCTATGAGATAAAAGTAGAGTATTTTCTCTTTGCACTTAGCTAATTGCTTAACTTTTCCTAATTGAAATAATCTCTATAATAGGTAGACAGTTAAAAATTTTGCTTTTTAATTTTATGCCTTGAATATTTAGCTGTTTTTATTTTAAAACAATGTCATAGTAGCATAATGTCATATATTTTAAAATAATATGCCAGCCCAATTACAATATTTTCATATTTCTTTAGAAACATATTGGTAGATAAAAACATTGGCATTAAATATATTAATTATTAACTATTTTAACTATTATTAACGATTTTGTTTGTTTTTATATAATTAAGATAAAATGTAATCATGTATGACAAACAACAAAATGAGAGTAATTTAAAAACATATTTTTTTTCACCTAAAAGTCTGTGTCCCTTTACATTAAGGTCATGACCCAGAATTTGCATAGGTTACTTCTGTGTTGATCCCACAGTTGGACAGAATTTACTGGTAAAGGAAATTTCAAATTGTCATTTTTCTAAGCAGCTGTGAGTTTGACTTAAAATATTGAGTCTAAGGACTAATGTTTTAATGGATGTTGAGAGGCAACAAGTAGTGTCTACCTTCTATGTTGGTAAGATTTCTCCAGTCATATTTTAAAAAAAAATTTTTTTTTGGTTCAACTTCTGTCATATGCCAGATTCAGAGGATTTAAAAATGAATGAAATACAATCTTATACCTGAAGATTATAAGAAGTAGTTGTGAAAGAACTGGTAGGGCATAGGACTACAGTGCATTGTTAGCTTAAGAGTGGGTGTTATTAACTCAGTTTGGGGTGTGAAGAGGATTGAAAAACACTTCAAAAAAGATAAGGCATTAGTTAAGTGAGTTTAAATACATTTAGAATTTCCCAAGTGAAGAATGGGCTAAGACTTTCTGGGTAGTGGAGAGAAGTAAAATAAGAGACTTCAAGATACTCCTTTTGATCTATTATTTGGGGCTGTAGACACTTGAAAAACAATAAATTCAGCTAGAAGCTTTCTCTGAACTCCCTTTATGTACCTAAAAACAGATCCTCCAAAAGGAACTCAGTTATCTACAGTCCCTACCCAGAAGTTCAGTCAACCAGGCAAGATTGATTCTTATTGCAGGAGAGGAAACTGGAAGTCCACACTGAGCCCAGATAAATTTTGTCACAAAATGATACCTCCCATTTATTCTTTTAAGGTCCCATTCATCTTTTCTAAAAATCACTTACTGTCCCCTAAGAGACCTACATACTCCCTTCCCTTTCCCTATTAAGATGATATTTAATCCTGAATTATAAGCCACCTCAGGGAGTTACTCATTTTTTCCTGAGCACCTCCCGTGTATACATAATGTATACATGTTAATAAATTCCTGTTTGTTCTTCTCTTGTTAATCAATCTTTTATTACAAGACTCTTAGCCAAGAACTCAGAAGTGTGGAGGAAAATTATTTTTCCTCTCCCCCGTTAATGAGATATGCTTTGAAAACCAGCAGTGACATGAAATGTCAGAGAACAAGAGGAAATTCAATTTGGTTGTATTAGAGAATATGTAGAGGGAGTGTGATAGAGATGAGCCTGTGGAGGTATCTTTTGGTGTGATGTGAAGGGTCATGTATGTTTGAATTTCATTATATAAATCAGATGTCCACAAACTAGGGCCTAGGGGGTGAATCCTTCTTGCCACCTGTTTTTATAAATAAAGTTTTATTGGAACACAGTTACATTACCTTGAGTATGTTGCCTTCCTGCTACAATGGCAGAGTTATAGTTAGTTGTAGATATTGTGATAGACACAGTGAGGTCTACAGAGCCTAAAATATTTTCTATCTGATCCTTTATAGAAAAATATTGCTAACCTCCCAAAAGTAAACAGTGATTTCTCTTTGGAAGTTTTAAAGCAGTAGAAACCCACTAATGGAGCTCTTTTGAGAGTATGTGGAATAACAACTTACTTATTTTGGCTATCTCGATGAAATATTTTTTGTTGTGCTGTGTTTTTGTTTTATTGTTAATGCAGACTGTGTTTAAAGACCAGAATACAAAGGAATCAGAAGAGAATGCACTATAAGTAGTTTGTTTACTGCAACTGGGGAAAGTAATTCAAAAAAGGATTAAAGAGTTTGCCAAAAAGGTATTAGACTTTGCTTTAAGAGGGACCAAAACTAAAAAAAAAAAAAAAAAAAAAGAGGGACCAAAACTTTAATATTGAAAAAATGGATGGGCTTTGGTTGCTACTATTTTAATTAATACCTCAGTTTGCCTTCCATTGAGAACTTTCACAGTAATGTTAATTATTGGGAATCATCTTGGCTATGTTCACTGTCGTATCAACACAATAGGAGCTGTTAAAATAAAGCAGTTCCGGGCCATGTCAGATACTGAACAACTGCAGAGAACATTTGAGTTAGTTCACCATCTCTAGACCTAGAAATCTGTCAGTTTTCAGGATGACTTCTTTCAAAAACAAGCCATCCCTCGATTTTCCTACACTTGCAGGTTTTTAAGAGCGCTTCGTGAAGTTGTCATATGGTATTAATGCACAATGTGCATCATTCATTAAGTCTACATTAATCTGACAGACATTATACTTTAAATAATTACTGCCTACTGCATTACCTTTGTCCTTTGTGAGCTTTAATTTCACATGTCAACAGTAATCACTTTGGAGTGTGATATTTGTAGATATAAAAATATCTTGCCTTGGCAAATGTGTAATTGAAAGGTAGTGCCTTAAGCTAAGAACTCTTGCACTTTTGTTTGCTTCACATAATAGCACTTTTTAAGTAACTTTTTAAGGTTTACTTTCACTTATGTAATTTTTTATCTCATTGTTTTAAATAAAAATATTTTCTCTTGTATTAATGCAATACAAATCACTGTGGCCTATTATTAAACAAGCAAATTCTTTTTTTTTTAAGATTTTATTTATTTATTCATGAGAGACACAGAGAGAGACAGATACAGGCAGTGGGAGAAGCAGGCTCCATGCAGGGAGCCTGGCGTGGGACTCTATCCCAGGTCTCCAGGATCAGGCCCTGGACTGAAGGCGGCGCTAAACCACTGAGCCACCTGGGCTGCCCAAACAAGCAAATTCTGATAGAACTCTCATATTCCTCATAGTTATGTGATATCCCACGAGGTCCTGGATTTTAAATGACAATCATAATATAGAATTGGCTTTTATTTTGTACAATGAGCATGTAGACTAATCTGATGCCTATAACCTGTTTTCAGGAAACTGCCTTATTAGAAAAAAATATGTTGGATAAATTGCCTTAAGAGTTTATTTTTAAAGATTTTATTTATTTATTCATGAGAGAGAGAGAGAGAGAGAGAGAGAGGCACAGACACAGGCAGAGGGAGAAGCAGGCTCCATGCAGGGAACCCGACATGGGGACTTGACCCTGGGTCTCCAGGATCATACCCTAGATTGAAGGTGGCGCTATACCACTGAGCCACCCAGGTTGCCCAAGACTTATTTAAAAAACATTATTTCATAATTAAAACGTGAAAAACTGGCAAATTAGAGAAAAGTGTATTATGAATATGTCAAGAATTAATAAAAATAACAAATTCATTTTTTAAAATAAGAATTAAGCAAAAAATGTGCCCATTCAATTCACAATGTTGATGGAAGTAGCAAATAAATATATGAAGAAATACATAACCTCACTGGGATAAAAGGAATGCATATTAAAAGCATAATAAGTCAATCGGAGAAGGACAAACAGTGTATGTTCTCATTCATTTGGGGAATATGAATGATAGTGAAAGGGAATATAAAGGAAGGGAAAAGAAATGTTGGGAAATATCAGGAAGGGAGACAGAACATAAAGACTCCTAACTCGGGGAAACGAACTAGGGGTGGTGGAAGGGGAGGAGGATGGGTGTTGGAGGGGAATGGGTGACGGGCACTGAGGTGGACACTTGACGGGATGAGCACTGGGTGTTTTTCTGTATGTTGGTAAATTGAACACCAATAAAAGTTAATTAAAAAAAAATAAAAGCATAATAAAATATTGGTATTTCCACTTACCTGATAGTCAAGGTGAATAAAATATTAGCTCCAGTGGTAGCTTTGAGTACATAAAATCATAAACACTCTAATCTACTGTTCACAAGAGTACAGTTTTTAGTCTTTCTGGAAAAGAGTTTGGCTATATATACCACATTTTAAGTATTACACTGTTTACATACCCATTTTAGTAATTACATAAGAATTTATACTAAGGAAACCTTAGGATATAGGAGCATAAAGATGCATGCAGAATACTGCTCATCACAGCATTGCTGGTACTCAGAATAAACTAGAAACAACCAAGTGGTTATCATTTGCTGGAAGTTTGCTGAATATCATACGGCACACTCATAAAGCGGGTAGTATTCAGCTACTATAAATGATGAGGAAAAAAATAGTTTCCTTTTCAAATACTTTTCACCTTTGCTTCCCTCGGGGCATACCTATATTTTCCTCAAATGTCTCTGGATTTTGCTCCTATTTGAAGGTTTGTTCTTCCCAAACTAGGAGTTAAAGTTTGGATCTCACAAAGTTCTACCCAAGATTCACTTCCTTTTTCATACTTTCTCCTTTGATCATATATATATATATATTTTCAAACTGTGGGTACACGCCAGTCTTGAGGTGTGAATCAACGTAAGGAGTAATAACCAACATTTTAAACACTTGCTGCAAAGGCTATAGTGTGGGCAAAGATAGAGAAATGGTGATTTGTTTGAGGGATTTCAAGAAGTTCTGTAAAACTAAACTGTTCGTTTGGACAAGTTCTGGGATTTAAGCCTGCTGAGAAAGACCAGGGGGGCCATCGTATGTTGTGCAAAATGGGTAGTATTTTATCCTGAAAATGATAAAGAGACAGTGATATTTTAAAATGGGTCTTATTGAGGAGTTTAATAGATTTACACTCTGTAAGCAGAAAGAACAGTGCATATATATTCCATTTAGCGGAAATGTAAATAAGACATTCTAACAGATCTTGATGGCTAGGGGGATATCCAGGCTCACCAAAAATCTCTGCAGAGACTGAGTTAATATCAGTAATCTGTTAGGACCTATTCAAGCAGCTAGTCACCATAATACCCATCATTGTACTTTCAGGGTAGTTGTATTTGTGCCTCCTATCTGTGATCTTTACAATTAAACCAGAAGCCCAGAGTATGTTTCTGTGAGTCACACACACAAAAAAGAGTATTTATCTTATCCTGTACAGTTATGATGTGTGTTAACTCTGAAGCCACAGCATCAGATCATGATGGTAATCCTCGTATTATCTGGACTCTGTGAAGTCCAGTGTTACCTTTTAACAATTACTATTTTGGACTGGTTTTAAGATTCTGTAAACTTGGCCTCCACGGTTTTCTTGAAGCCATCTTTAGAAACCACATAAAAGCTTGTACTTTGTTTTGTGTCTTTAAGTTTTGGTAAATACTTTGCTCCTAGTGAGTCCACAGCAGGGATGAAGGGACACTTTCTGTAAGAGAAAAACTTATCTGGAAAGCCTATGCAAATTAATTTTCTCCTACAGTGTTTGTCATAGAAGCAAATTTAGCTATGAGTAAGCATGGCAGAAATAGAGTTTGTTGATTTATCATTGTCTTGTATTTTCATATCTGTGACAATGCTTGAATAAATTCTAAAATGTGTTACACATGCCCTGACTTATTAAGTAATATTCTGTAGTTACACACATAGCTTCCATCTTTTCTTGATGAATCAGCATCACCATTATAGTTTTGCAAATCATAATTCCTTAAATTTATGTAATGCGTTATGCTAAATAGGTAGATGTTAAATTATTTGAATGATGTGAAATTGCATGTTTATGTTATCAAGTCTTAAAATAGTTGAATCTATTAGGTCCACGTTTAATTAGCTCATTCTTCAACATCTTGGGATTCTTGAAACTAACTTTTTTAGGTGTTCTGCCTTCAAAGTTTTACAGGAGTCTTACTTTGTTTTAGTGCTAGGCGATGTGGCTTTCTCAAATAATGCCTTTATTTGTAAGGAAAAGGCAATGCCTTTTGTGTGTAAAACAGGACATTTTGTTAAAATGTTAGTTTGAAATGTCATCTCGCTGTTTTTGTTTTGTTTTGTTTTTGTAGTTTTTTTGAGCCTTAGGCATCTGGTTGCCTCTAAAATACTTCAAAAAAATTTTTTTAGTATCTTTGAGGTCTGATTAATAAGCAAATACAGCAGGCACATGGGCAGAGGAAGAGTCTTCAGCTTGAGAAGGGGAAATGAAAGGATTATACAAGGTTTGACTTAGTGTGTATCATTCTTGTATGTATATAGTCTGATACCAAAGACAAGACAAAGGGGAGGAAGACTTAGGAGGTGAAGAATGGAAATAAAAGGATTATACAAGGTTTAATCCTATTAAAAAAACAGAGTCAACCAGTCAGTGAAAGAACAAGCTAATAAAAAGCAATCTTAACTCCATATTTATTGAACATCATTGATAATAATCTTTCAGATTTTTAAGGATTTCCCCTAAATATGTATCTAAGTTTATGGTTTTTAAACTCTCATGTATTTCTCTATTACTGCTGGATGCTGTGTCTGTCTTCCTAGTGACCTTTAAAAGAGGATCTAAGAGCTGAGAAAGACTCAAATGGAAGTATGCCCAGATAATGGCAGCAAAGATGAGTCCCCGGAGGCCCTTCTTTGGATTCAAAGAAGAGCCAGAGGGGAGGAGGGGTGACCTGGAAACTAAACTAAGATCCAGAAGTGAACCCAGACAATTAAATCTTGCAGAAGGTCCCTGGGTGATTTACCTAAAAATATATCAGCAGTCCTGTTATTTTAAGCCACTTAGGCATGAAAGCAGACTGTATTCTAGTACCTTCTTGAGCTAAGGAACAAAATTTCCAGAAGGGGAGAGGAAAACAGAAATACTCTTAAATATTTTACTGAAAAGTAATCATAGCTACTTTAGACTCTGTTTGCCTTTGGTTGATTATGTGCTGCTTTTTTGTGTGTCTTTCCTTTTTTGCTTTTTTTCCTTTTCTCTGCCAGGAGAATAGTCTCACCCAACTTAGAATTAATGCTATTTTTATTTATTATGATAAGAACACTTAACATGAACTCTGTTTTCCCAACAAATTTTAAATATAAAATACATTACCGTTGACTGTAGGTACCGTGTTTTACAGAAGGTCTCAAGAGTTTGTTCATCTTATTTTACTGGAACTGTATGCCCAGTGATTAATGACTCCACATTTTCCCCTTCCCCCTGGATTCACATTTTAAATAACAATTCATAACCTTGCCTTGTGTGCTAATGTTGGACACCTAACTAAATTGATCAGTCTTTCATGAATACCAGAAAAAGCGCCCAGTAAAAACCTGACAGGTCATCTATGCCCTTAATATTAGTGGTCTTCTTGTGGGACGCCTGGGTGGCTCAGAGGTTGAGTGTCTGCCTTCGGTTTAGGTCATGATCCTGGGGTCCTGGGATTGAGTCCTGCATTGAGCTCCCCACAGGGAGCCTGTTTCTGCCTATATCTCTGGGTCTCTCAGAAAAAATGAATAAAATATTAAAAAAAAATATATATATATATATATACTCTTCTTGTAAATAAAATGTAATGCCTAACCTTGTGTTAGGCATTATGAAGACTATTAAGATAAATTAAAAACAGCGTCTATTACCAAAAAGTTCTCCATCTAATAAGAAAAATAATGTGTGCATATTAAAAATCGCTAAAATAGAAAAATAACAGGAGGGACTCAGATAAAGTCTTTTGACTTGGGACTATCCATTGTCTATCCTCATTTTCCTAATAGTAGGCATAGGGATTTTCCTTATCCCTATGGCTAGGTCAGCAGTGATCACCTCCTTCATATGGGTGAGTTCATGCAGAAAGCTTGCTGACTCCTTTATTTCCAGAAAAAGTTCTGACATGCTCTGGCTTGGATCAGATGAGTTTCGCTTTCTAGAATTGAGTCCAACAGTTTATATGGAAATTGGATGCTGTTATAGCCATCTTTGAAAAAATCAGTGGTTTGCATACTTTTGGATGTAGTTAATCTCTAGAGTATACACTTCAATAGTAGATCTCTTTTTTAGAATTTGACCAGAAAGACTAACTCTACCAGAGTCTGTGTCTTATCTTTTTTTTTTTAATTTTAAATTTTAGCACTTTTAGCTCACCATATTCAACATTTGAAATCATTTATATATTTGATCATCAGAAAAGACAATATTGGCAGGTAGAAGGTTGAATTCATCTGCCTTCCCTTTGTCTACCTCAATGGAGCTGCTAGCCAGCTCCCTGTTATTCACGGGGGGGGAATCTCATTTCCTGATTGCACTTGGCTTCTGTCATGTTGAATATGCTTTCATTTTGACACCTACATTCTGCCTTTTAAATTTCGTGCCATTTGCATGGATATTGGACGTATATGGGGTATCTTTGACTTATTCTGTCCACACTATTGCAGAATTAATTATCTCTGCATTGGTTCTGGGTACAATGGGAGCATTGAGAATTTGAGGAAAGAGAATTACTTTTTAGGCCATTCTTCTAGAGTTAAAGGCATTAATCACAATAGAAAATTTCCTTTTAGATTTATATTTAAATAATCTGACATTGATGAATGGTAGCATGTGGGATAAATGTAGAAGAAATTCTTACAGTGTTTTTATCCTGGATGCCAACATCATAGAATATATTTTAATTAGCTTTTTTTCTACCTTTAATGTCCTCTAAATGATACCCTCTGTTCCACATAAAACTTGCCCTTCTCACTATCAGTTTTGATGTAGCTGTTCTCCAATTTGATTTGACTTATGGAATTAGAGAGTTAAGCTTTTTCTGCTCAAGAAATTTAGCAACAAAAGAAAACAAATCTAACTCACGTGTCTTCCTGTTTTCGATGAATGTTTTACCTTATCTAGAACATGTAAACTTAAACCCTCTTATTTTTGATTTGTTAAAATATATTAAGAGGTACGAATGACATTAAAACAAAAGCCCTCATCAGATTAGTGAAGTCACACACACAATAAAAATCAGAAGTGGTTACCTGGGGTCATATTAGGATTTACTACAAACATGTCATTGTGGGGATAGATTCAGATACAATACAAGGTAAGGGTGAACTTGTAGTTTTGGTAATGAAATTCTGACATAATCACTCAAGGTATGAATTTGATGAGCAGGCTGTGGATTTCCAGATTCTCGTTGACTGATGAAAATATTTTCCCCCTATCTTTACATTCCAAATTCAACTACCTTGAACTTTGTGGACTACAGGCTGTCATCTGATTGCTCCTTCATACAGCCCAGTTGGTTAAGCTTCATGCTAAATAAAGCATCCCATGAAAATGTCCTGTCTCTAGAAGTACTGCTCAATCCTGTAAATTTCTGTCCTATCCAATACTTTCCTGTATTAGCTTTACTAGATTCATCCTCTTTGGTGAGACTCCAAGAGTGATTTTTTTTTATAGTTAAGAAAAAGAACTAACTGATGATTACCTTCAAATTATAGATCTAGCTTATGAACATAGAAAATATGTTATTTCCTACATTAAAAAGAAGATAGACTCACAACAAACCTTTTCTAGCTCTAATCAAATTCATTCCACTTGTGGAGAAAGTCAAAAGGAACAATATTATTTATAGTGCCTTCCAAATTTTACCTGGTTCTTTTTCTTTGGAAAGGAATCTGTTTAGGGTAAGGATTTTGAAGTTAGTATAGAACTCAGATTATTCATGTCTTCTTAGAACCAATCTGTTAGGGGCCCCTGGGTGGTGCAGTTGGTTAAGATTCTGACTCTTGGCTTTTGGCTCAGGTCATGATCTCAGGGTCATGAGATCAAGCCCCACATCAGGCTTAACATTTCATCATGGAGTCCGATTAAGATTCTCTCTCTCTGCCTCTCCTGCTCATTCTTTCTTTCTCTCTCTCTCTCTCTCTCTCTCTCTCAAATACATCTTAAAAACAACCTCTTAGTTCTACTATAAAATCCAATATAACAAATAGATAAGATAATTTGTCAACTCTTCAGCCTTTTATTGTCCCAATCCAGCCTTTGCTTTTAAGCTTTCAGTAACATGGGCCTTGTTTCAACTTCTCATGTTCATTTGTCTCTTCACTCATTATTCTGCTTTTTGGCCTTTGTATTTATTCTTCACTCTTTCTGGATTGTCATGCCCCAGTTGTTCAAATAGATGCTTTTTCATTTCATTTAGAACTAGACTCAAACGTAATCTCTTCTCATCATACTCTCCCCACCCCCCCGCTGCCCTACCCACCACTATCTAATTGCTTCACTATGTTTTATTTTTTTCACAGCACTTAGCACTATCTAGAACTGTGCTATCCCATATGGTAGCCACTAGCCACATGCCACTATGTAGCATGTGGGATAAATGTAGAAGAAATTCTTTATTTTCTATAAACTTTCCTCTGCATGTATATTTTCCCATCTTTTGTTTTGCTTCTCTCACCTAGAATATAAACTTCAGGAAAACTGAGCTTGTTTATCTCCTTTACTGGTGTTTCTCCACACCAGAAACAGTGTGGCAAACAATAGATTCTTGGTGAACATTTGTCCAAGAAATAATTAATGAATATTAAAGATCAAAATGAGTGGGTTCCAAATGTGCTGTTCCAGAATAATGTTTAACATTTAGAAGGATATTTCTCAATATTTAACTGATTTAAGAGAAACACACACACACACACACACACACACACACACATACACAAAACCCTAGACTATAACTCACTTTGTTTAGTTTAATGTTGACGTGTTTGTCTTAGAGGAGTCATTAGAAAGTAGCATTGGTGGGGGGTGGCTGGATGGTTCAGTTAGTTGAGTGGCCAACTCTTGATTTTGTCTCAGGTCATAATCTCAGGGTCATGACACTGAGCCCACATTGTGCTCTGTGCTCAATGGGGAGTCTGCTTGAGATTCTTTCCCTCTGCCTATCGCTCCACCAGTGCACCTGCATGTGCTCTCTCTCTCTCAAAAATAAATAAATCTTAAAAAAAAAGAAACATTTCCTAAATAGATGTTCATTGGACATTTTACTGAGTTTGTTTACCCACTTAGGGCTGCCTGGGTGGCACAATTGATTGAGTGTCTGACTCTTGGTTTTGGCTCAGGTCATGATCTAAGTGTCAGGAGATCAAGCCCTGCTTCAGGCTGCACATTTAGTGCAGATTCTGCTTAAGTTTCTCTGTCTGTCCCCTACCCCCACCACATATGCACACATGCGTGCCTACTCTCTATCTCTGCAAATAAATAAGTCTTAAAAAAATATTATACCCACTTATAAAGCATTATAACAACATCCCTCTACAGGTTAAAATCCTCAGAATATCTTAGTTTTTTGTTATTGTCATTGGTTTGGTTTGATTTTTAATCATTTTCTGGCTATAAGTAAAGCTGGACTTCTTATGTGTGTTATTTGTAATTTCCTCTATCCAGTTTGACTTCCCAACTCCTTTCAAAGGTTTCCATTCCACTGGGGAGTGAGTTTTTGTTGTTTTAAGGAAACCAAGAATAGACTATTGTTGGGTATTATGGGCTGAATGGTTTCATTTCCTTGGAATTTGTATGTTAAAGCCCTAACCACCTCATTCAATGGTATTCAGAATTGGAGTCTTTGGGAGGTAATGAGGGATAGATGAGGTCTTGACAGTAGAGCTTCCTGATGGGATTTGTGCCCTCACAGGAAGAGACACAAGAGGGCTTTCTTGCTGTCACTTTCTCTGCACATATACAAAGAAGAGAGTGTGTGAGCACACAGTGGGATGGGAATCAACTACAAACCAAGAAAGAGAACTCAGAATGAAACCTACCTTAATGACACCTTAATCTTAGGCTTCCAGCCTCTGGAACTGTGAGAAAATACGTTTCTGTTGCTAATACAACCCAGTCTCTGGTATTTCCTTATGACCGACTGAGCTTACTGAAATATGGAGGAAAGAGGGAGAAATAGAGTGAGGAAAGAGGAAGGATACAGGTCCATATCCCAAACCCAACTTGATCATCTTCCTTTCTCCAGAAACACTTTCCTTTGTACCTCCCTCCTTAGCGACAAATCTTAGGGTGACAGTTCTTTCCTAAGGAAAGTTAATCTCTCCTTAATCAACCTATTTATTTATTTATTTATTTATTTATTTATTTATTTATTTTAATTTTTTTTTTATTTATTTATGATAGTCACAGAGAGAGAGAGAGAGGCAGAGACATAGGCAGAGGGAGAGGCAGGCTCTATGCACCGGGAGCCCGACATGGGATTCGATCCGGGGTCTCCAGGATCGCGCCCTGGGCCAAAGGCAGGCGCTAAACCGCTGCGCCACCCAGGGATTCCAATCAACCTATTTAGAGACACATAACCTAACATAGAGAATCTTTGCTTCTCTGACCTTGATCCTCTTTGGCAGCGGACTTGAAGACAAAAGAAAGAAAAAATAGTACTCATTTCTCTCTTCCTTATAACTTTCTATTTTGATATAGATTGCACTTTAAAAGGTGCGAAACTCATACAAAGAACTACATGGCCTTTACCTAGAATCACCATTAGTATACATTTTGTCTCATTTGCTTTATCATTTTCTCTCTCCTTACACATATATTAATATTAAAGTTCTTGACATAATATAATTTAACAGTAAATTGGGAGTAAATTGCAAACATCATGTTCCTTTACATATCAATGCTTCGGTGTATTTTTCATAAGAACAAGGACACTTTCTCATACATAATGAGAATTTTTTTAAAGATTTAGTTATTATTTATTTGTGTGTGTGTGAGAGAGAGAGAGAGAGAACATGAGCATGGTGGGGAGGGACAGAGGGAAAAGGAGAGACAGACTCCCAAGCGAACTCCCTCCTGAGCATGGATCCCATCACTGGGCTTGATCTCATGACTCTAAGACCATGACTTGAGCTGAAATCAAAGAGTTGGACACTTCATCGACTGAACCACCTAGGTGGCCCCATAATTAGAAATTTATAAATAATAATATATCAACTTTTAATTTAAAAATTTAGTGTTTAGTACTAAATTGAATTATATACAGTTAACCCATGAATAACATGAATTTGAATTGTGTGAATCCACTGATCTGCAGATTTTTTACAGTATAGTACTGTAAATTTATTCAGTTCCTTATGATTTTCTTAATAACGTTCTATAGCTTTATTGTATACTGTATTCATATAATACATATAACATACAAAATGTGTGTAATCTACACTTTATGTTATCAGTAATGTTTCTGGCCAACCCCATGGAAGGCAAGGTTTTGAGGATGCTAATAATTATACATGGATTTTTAACTATGGGGGAGGTTGGCACCCCTAAGCCCCACATTGTTCAAGGATCATCTTTATACAATTTATATAATAATAAAATAATTGTATAACTATAAAATCAATAAGTTTAACATTGATACAACAGTTATTATCTAATCCACAGTCTGCATAAAAATTTCATCAACCTTACCTTTAATGTGCCTTATATTCTTTCTACCCAAATCTACCATCCAATCCAGGATCACGTGTTGTATTTAGTTGTCATATCTCTATTTTATCTTAATCTGGAACATTTCCTC